>NW_013563261.1:0-96033 GCF_000968595.1 Rasamsonia emersonii CBS 393.64
GCAGGTGATGAGGCCGTGGTTCTGCAGGATGATGCTGCGGCACTTGGGGCCGAGGGCCTGGGCGATGCGGGCGCCCTCCTCGGAGGAAAGGACGGTGCCGCCGTAGCGCGGGTAGACGGCCAGGTCGTTGTAGAAGCGCAGCGCGTCCTGGTAGAGCATCTCGATGGGGCGGCCGAAGCAGGAGAAGGCCTTGCCGTAGACCGAGTGCGCGTGGCAGGCGGCGTTGAGGTCCGGGCGGGCCTTGTGGATCTCGCTGTGGATGGCGAAGGCCGGCCCGTTGATGGGATGTTGGGCGCCGCCGGGCTGGACTTCGCCACGCTCGTTGACGAGAACGAGGTCGGAGACGCGGATCATGGAGAAATGCATACTGAGGGGGTTGATCCAGAAGTGGTCTGCAAGTCAGCAGAGTCAGCGAGACTAGACGATACAGGCACGCATTTCCAGCTAGTTGCTCACGAGGATTGATCGGGTCCCGGAGAGAGATGTGTCCGGCAACGCCTTCGTCAAAGCCCTGCTTGGCGAACACGCGGAAGGCGGCGGCCAGATGCTGCAGCTGGTATCTGCGCTCGTCGAGCTTGTTGGCGAAGGTCGGGGGCGAGCGGATGACGACACGGCCTTCTTTGTCGCCGAGGAAGTGGACGTCTTCGTAGAAGGCGGCCTTGTCGTCTTTCTTTTCATCGGCCTTGTCGGCCTTGTCGTCGGTCTTTTTGATCTCATCTTCAGGTTTGCTGCTGGGTTGAACAGTTTCAACCCTGACGGTTTCGGTAGCGGTGGTCGTGGTGGTCGTTGTAGTGGACATGATGATATCGCAGTCAGAGTATGTAAGAAAACAGTACTGAATCCAAATGTCTGATTTTATGTCTGATTCCTAGTGAAGGTTGCCTTCTAGAAGCTGTTTCTATCTATCTTCGCATCCATCCATCTATCTATCTATCTGATGACATCCCCACTTCCCCGGAGCATTCATTCCATTCCATCGGGACTGACGGAGCATAGATCTCCGACTTAGCCTCGTGTTATACCCCACATTTCTTCCCCGCGTCGGAGGATGATGCTCCGCGGGTACGTACTGAATACAAAGTAAAGTCCACGGAGGATGCGATCCGAGGACAGTGCTGTATTCGTTGGTTACCAGACATGCACGTCTGTGCATACACGTCATATCTTGTCTACCGTGATCTACATCTATCGGAGTGAAGCTACCTGCGTAAGTACTAAGTACAGTACTTTATTAGTAACTAATCTAGGACGCTTCTGCCATATCTACTCCGACTGAGCACTGCAACTGTCTAATATCCTCCACTCAATTCAACTCAATCAACTCATCCAATTCAATCAATCAATCAATTAACAGCTCTAGAGAATACAATGAAAGCAGTCAGCATCAAAAACGGCAAAGGCCCCGCCGACGCCCTCTTCGTCGACGACAACGTCCCCGACCCCCACCACCAACAGGAAACCGCATCCTCGTGCGCATCCGCGCCTTTGGTCTGAACAAGATGGACATCATGCAGCGGGAGGACCGATACCCGTACCCGCTGCTGCCAGAGTCGGGCAACATTCTGGGTGTGGAGTTTAGTGGTGTCGTGGAGGAGAAGGGGCCCGAGTGTTCGGATAGTTTTCAGATCGGAGATCGTGTCTTTGGGCTTGCGTATGGCGGGGCTGTGAGTGTCACCTCCTCTATGTACTGTACATACTATTTTCTGGGGGGTAGTGGGAATGCTGACTGATAGCTCAAAGTACGCCCAGAAGATCGTCGTCTCGGAGAAGATGCTGCTTCCTCTTCCTCCGAGTCTCTCGTTCGAAGAGGCTGCCGGTGCACCTGAGGTAAGTCAGACTGTCATGACACATCTACACGAACGACCAGCTGATCGACTTCAGACCTTCTTCACCGCCATCCAAGCCATCCACCTCGTCGGCAACCTGCAGCCCGGGCAGACCGTGCTCATCCACGCCGGGGCGTCGGGCGTCGGGCAGTCAGCGATCCAAGTGGCCAAGTTCGGGGGCGCCTCGACAATCATCACAACAGCCGGCAGCGACGAGAAATGCCAGCTGTGCCGGACACTGGGGGCAGACATCGCGGTGAACTACCGCACAGAGGACTTCGCGGAGGTGGTGCGCACGGCAACCAAGGGCCGGGGCGTCGACCTGATCGTCGACCTGGTCGGGCAGAACTACTGGCACCGCAACACTGCATGCGCAGCGATGGACGGACGCATCGTGCTCGTCGCCGCGCTGAGCGGGAGCAAGATCGCCGATTTTGACCTGCGCGCGCTACTGAACAAGCGGCTGTGGGTGCAGGCGACGACGCTGCGGACGCGCGATGCGGCGTATCAGGCCCGAGTGCGCGATTTCTTTGCTGAGAGGATCCTCCCGCATCTGAGTAAGGGGGAGATGAGGACTGTTGTTGATAAGGTCTATGACTGGAGGGATGTCTCTGAGGCGCATAAGAGGCTCGAGTCCAATGCGCATGCGGGGAAGATTATTTGTCGGGTGACAGAATAGCAAGTAGAGCAGAGCAGATATAGTATAGAGCATACGTGATATATTACTACTTATACTTGCGTTCGACTGAATGAGTAGATAGTATTAGAGCAACATGATGTTTACTGTTTATACTTTCGTTCGACTGAAGAATTCGATCATCTTGTTGAAAACTCATTCACAAAGCAGCCTTCTGATTCATGTAAGACTAGGGTCTACAACTATCAACATATCCACTCGATATCAAATATGTAACTTCTAGTCATGAACGTATCCACTACATCAACGTGATTCTACCCAAACAACCTCTGCGGATTCGTCACCCACAGCTTCTGCCACGTCTCGTCATCCGGAATCCACTCGCGCACCTTTCTGATATGCGCCGCATCGTCGACGTCTCGGAAGTCCTCGACATCATTCAGGCGCTGCTCATCCGTCTTCCCCTTGCGGGAGACCCCCAACTGCGTATGCGGCCAGTCAGTGCCGAAGACGATGCGGTCTGGCCCCGCGGCAATGATGGCTTTGGCGATGGGCGTCAGCGCCTCGATGCCCTCGGGATGGCCGTGGTAGAGCCGCTCGAAGCCAGAGATCTTCACCCAGAGACGCTTCTCGCGGATCAGGTCGAGGAAGGTCGCGAAGTCAGCTGAGTTTTCTTCACCGGGAAATGTGCCCCCAAAGTGGTCGGCGACCAGCTGGATGCGCGGGTCCAGCTTCGTGCGGATGAAGTCTGCCATGGCGGCCCAGGCCCGCAAAGGGCAGAAGATGCCAATCGCCCAGCCCAGCCGCGCCAGGCGCGTGGCCAGCTTGCTGACTTTGGCGATGATGTCGCTGCCTTCGCTCTGCGTGCCGTGGCCCCAGGACATCTCGTGTAGGCGCGCGCCGCGGACGCCGGCGGCGTGCAGCTTGTCCAGCTCCTCGTCGGTGATGCTGTCGACGTCGATGGTGGCCAGGCCGCGCAGGCAGCTGTTGCCCGAGCTGTCGATGGCCGTCTTCTTGCTGAGCG
This sequence comes from Rasamsonia emersonii CBS 393.64, assembly GCF_000968595.1. Taxonomy (NCBI): domain Eukaryota; kingdom Fungi; phylum Ascomycota; class Eurotiomycetes; order Eurotiales; family Trichocomaceae; genus Rasamsonia; species Rasamsonia emersonii. Next base: position 3,488 of record NW_013563261.1, read on the forward strand.
TGTCGAGCAGCGGCGCGGGCGACGACCCTTGCATGGACGCGTGCACGACGACAATGTTCTTGCACCCGGTTATCGAGGCCGGATAGTCGGCCAGCGGCGCGGCCTTGGGCGTGTACGACCGGGGGACGGCATAGGGGAATTTGTCGGGGTCGAAGACGTGGATGTGCGTGTCCCACGCGCCGGGGGGGACGAGCTCAGCCATGATGCAGTCGTAGTCAGCAGTCAGAAGAAGTCAGATTGATTGCTGTAAATGATTTTTTTGGTTTGGTGACAGTTCTGTCATGGTCAATCCATGTATTTATAACAAGACTCCATTCTGTAGACCCTTGCTATCCCCCAGACCATGTTCAGTCCAATGCAACCCTGCTCTGCTGAAGCCTGACGGACTCCTCTGTCCGACGCTCGGCGGGTGATGCTCCGCGTCGATCTTTCTTACCCCGGATTCTACCCCGGATTTTAGCTACCCCGGACGCACGGGCTGGAGCACTCCGCCTTACCCCACAAGAAATCCCAACGGTCCAGTGTCCACCGTTTTTCTTCGTCCGTTTAGTAAGGGGTGCGTGCAGATATGTATTAGAGCAGTTGAACTGGCAATTGCTAAATTCCAAAGCCCATTCTTGATAATAGTTATATGTATTATGAATTGCCCACAAGTACTCCGTACTTCAGGAGGAATTGGAAGGAATAACGATGAATAATTCACAGCGTAGTCTGATACCCATCGACGTCTGAAATTGCCACCAGGTACAGACATGGACATACCTAGATGAACGCCACAAACTGTCATGACTCGATGAAAGAATGCTCCTGTGACCCCGCAACTTCGTGGTCCGCGGGCATCTAGTGCTGATAGAGTATGGTACAAACCTACTGTCGACAAGCTATACAATTAGCACCATATAAGACAGCTTAAGACAGCTGTGTACAATAAAAACATGGACTGACACCTGAATCCTTCAATTCAGTGCACACTTCACCATGGCCCTCAAAACAATCCCCCCCGAGGTCAGGATGACCCCCCTGCAGGCCCTCATCTGGCTCTCGTGCTGGGCCTGCTGGACCCTGGGCTCCATGCAGTACTACGCGCTGCCCTTCACGCTCAGCAACGCCGCCACCGCGCTCAAAGTCGCCCAGACCAAGATCTCCGAGGCCAACACCACCGCCATGCTGTCGCGCTCGCTGGGCGCCGTCATCTTCGGCGTCCTGGCCGACCAGTATGGCCGGAAACTACCCCTGCTGGTCGATCTGCTGCTTCTGGGCGTGTTTACGCTGTGCACGGGGTTTGTGCGCGACTACGGCCAGCTGGTTGGCTGTCGGTTTCTATTCGGTTAGTCTAGACGTGCTTCGTTTGAAGAGGTATAGCTGATGTGATCACAGGCATCGCCTACGGCGGCACCTACGGCCTCGTCATGGCCATGGTCCTCGAGGCCGTTCCTCGCCGCACTCGAGGCGTCGTGGCCGGGTTCACGCAGCAGGGCTTTTCGGCAGGATATCTGTTCGCGTCGGGTCTGCATCTCGCGATGAGTGTGTCACATCCTGCCTTGTTTGCAGAACTCTTGCTAACAGCTAACCCTCAGATACATACGGCTGGAGATCGCTGTACTGGCTGTGTGCCGGGCTCACCGTGCCGGTGCTCCTCCTCCGCACCGTCACGCCCTCCTACTCGGTCACCAGCCAGGCAGTCGAGAACGGCCAGGCCGACGCCAGGGCCGCAGTGGGCGGCAATCTACCGTTTCTACACAAGCTGCGCTACGTCGTGCGCTACCATCCCAAGGCGTTCGTCTACGCCTGCTGCCTGACGGCGTGCTTCAACACCATGGGCCACGGCACCATGGACCTATATCCGACGTTCCTGGTCACGCAGCGCAAGCTGGACATCCGCCACGAGACCTGGGTTACGTGCATCCTGCAGATCGGCGGCATCCTGGGCGGCATCACCGGGGGATTCCTATCCCACCGGGTGGGATTTTATGCCAACTGGGTTGCTGCAGCCGCCGCGCTGCTGTGCGCCCCCTGGCTGCCGCTGTGGGTGCTGCCCACGCGCTGGAATCTGCTCGCCCTGGGCGCCTTCTTCCTGCAGTTCTTCTATGGCGCGGCCATTGGCAACCTGGGCAATCTGCTCCAGCAGCTGTGTCCGCATCCAGGCATGCGCGCTGCTTTTACGGGGGTAGCGTACAACATTGGAAACGCTATCTCGTCCATCGCGCCAACGGTCGAGACGGCCCTGGGCGAGTGATTCCCGCTGCCAGATGGGACGCCGGACTATGCCCGGACGCAGATGATATTAGTCGCAATTGTATGAATCCACCCTCAAATTGATTGCAGGGATTTCTTCATTCTGACGATACACAGGTCATCGCCCTCCTCGTCGCAGTCCTCGCCAGCATGCCGGTCAAGAGCCTCAACCAGAAATGGGACGAGCAGGATCCCAATGCGGGCATTCCGCAGGAGAGAACGGATGGAGAGATCAGTCTACCACGCCAGGAGAGCGTTTCGAGTAAGGCCGATGCGGCGGGAGTGCATATTGAGAGGAGTCAAGATAGTTAATTAGATACGGGTGTTGGGTGGATAGCTGTCTTGTTTTGAGTATTTCTATTTCTACTTTATATTCTGGTTATAGTTGTAGTGGGCTGAAAGAAAACTATTTATTCATCGCTGTGCATTTATCAGCTGCTTTGTGGCAGTATGTAATCTCGTGATTGGAAGATATTACGATTTCATTTTTTTTATTTTCTAATTGTTTTATTTTTTTCCTGCTGGATAGATCTGAGTGAATCTGAAGACATAAAAATGACGAACGAAAAGATTAATTGTCCATTGCAGACAGTACACCATGCAGTCATACAGACTATATCGCCAGACTATACTCCTACTCCTACATCAGCCTTCCTCTCGCCTTTTTAGCCTGCAGACCACGACTGATGAGTTCGACAACATCTTCGACCGTCTGGCCACGGACTCTCTGGTCAGGCTTCTCCTTGCCCAATTCAGTATCTTCAGCGACAGTTCGATAGACCTGGCTGACGCTGTGGAATCTAGCAGCAACAGTTAGAAAATGAATCTCCATCGCAATCAAACTAGAAAACATACAGATCCCTCTCAAACCCACTCCCCGCCATCGTCTCGCCTATCTCCTCCATCTCTCGCACCCAGCGGTACGCCTTGGGCGGCATCGTCACCAGCCCCTTCTCTGCCAGCCGCAGCGTCGACGGATTGTACTGCTCCAGCAGACCCCGCAGCTCGTATAGCACGCCCAGTCGATGCGCGGTCGTGAACGACTGGATGGACAGCGCGACAAAGCCCTTCGTCAGGGCGGCATAGCACATCTTGATGCCCGTCGCGGCGCCGATATTCTCACTGACATGGCGGATGTTGAGGATCTGTGAGACCCGTTGGTCTGGGAGGCGATGTGGTCCAGAGACAATTAACGACGGACAGTGCCAGGGTGGATCTGTCGAGCTGGCATTGCCATTCTCTTGCGAATTCTTGTCATGCTGCAGCGGATACGGCACGCCCCCGATAATCCCCCCACCGATCAGAACAGCCTGGGACGAAACTCCCTCGAACAAACGCGCCGTCTCGATAGCGGTGCCAGGCGACGTCGCGTTCAGATCGAGATAGTACAGCGGCGTCTGCCGGCGTCTGCTCGCAGAAACGGCCTTGACGACTCGCTCCGCCGTGTGCAGCGCGTCTCGCGGGGGCACAATCGACAGGACGCAGTCGCTCTGGTCGACCAGCTCGCCGAGGGACCGCATCAGCTCGATGCCGGCTGTCCAGGCGCGGGTTTGGGTTGCTTCGCTGGAGGAGTCAGCAATAATCATGACATGAAAGACTCCAGTGCCTACCTTCGGTCCGCTGCATACGTGAGCACGCGGTATCGATGGGCCATCAGCAGCTGGGCAATCCCCAGGCCCATCTCGCCGATGGAGATGACTGCGATGGTGCTAAACGCCATATCGTCGTAATAGTGTACAGTACAGGACATTCGCTGAAAAATTCCAGGACATGCCACGCAATATAATGTGCCGCACAAGATAATGCATAGACATCCGCAACTTCATTCCGTCTTATCCATGTCCTAATCAGCTGATTTGACATTGCGGAGTGCATGACTGCATGTTACTGTCGTTGCTGCCAGTTTCCCGATTAGGCGATGATGATCGCGGAGGATTACACTCCGTCGACGGAGGATTTCGCTCCGTCGCGGCATTCGGCACAGCTCCAGACATGCATATTAATAATGGCCAGTGAGAATCCTCTGCATGAACGAACTAACCAGCTGACTTCTCCTCACTTCTCCTCACAATGCCGTCCTTGCCATCCTCCTGCGACGTCCTGGTGATCGGGGGCGGAAACGCCGGCTTCTCCGCCGCCGTGGCCGCCGCCCAGGCCGGCGCTGGCCAGGTCATTCTGATCGATAAATGCCCCCAGGAATGGGCCGGCGGCAATTCCTTCTTCACGGCGGGCGCCATGCGCACCGTCCACGACGGCCTGCCTGATCTGCTGCCGCTGGTGAACAACGTCGACGCCGAACTGGCCAAGATCATCGATCTGCCGCCGTACACCAAGGCCGACTTTGAGAATGACATGCGTCGCCTCTGCCAGGGCCGGTCTGACCCCCGGCTGACCCGCATCCTGGTCGACGACTCGCGCAGTGTCATCCAGTGGCTGAAGGCCAACGGCGTCCGCTTCCAGCTCTCGATGAACCGGCAGGCCTTTCTCGTCAACGGCCGCCACAAGTTCTGGGGTGGACTGGCCCTGAAGACCGAAGACGGCGGCAAAGGCCTGATGGAAGACCACAAGAGGGCCGCGAAGAGACACGGCGTGTCGGTCTACTACTCTACTGCAGCGCAGCGTCTGCATCAAGACCCGCAGACAGGCGCCGTCACCGGCGTCACTGTGAGCCATCACGGCCGGACGATGACCATCAACGCCAAAGCCGTGATCCTGACTGCCGGCGGCTTCGAGGCCAGCCCGCAGATGAGGGCGCAATACCTGGGCCCCGGATGGGATCTGGCATACGTCCGCGGCACGCCCTACAACACAGGCGACTGTCTCAACATGGCCATTCGCGACGTCTCCGCAAAGCCAGCAGGCAACTGGTCCGGCTGCCACGCTACATGCTGGGATGCGAACGCCCCGGCCAACGCAGGAGACCGGGAGGTCTCGAACGAATTCACCAAGTCCGGATATCCGCTCGGCGTCATGATCAACGCCAACGGCGAGCGCTTCGTCGACGAGGGCCTCGACTACCGGAACTACACGTACGCGGCCTTCGGACGGGCGATCCTCGCGCAGCCGAACGGGATCGCCTTCCAGGTGTGGGACGCGAAGACGACCCCCTGGCTGCGCAGCGAGGAATACCGCGACGGCCGGGTGAAGAAGATCCAGGCATCGACCATCGCCGAGCTGGCCGACAAATGCTGCAGTGAAGGTCTGCAGAACCGCACGCAGTTCATCCAGACGCTGGAGCAGTACAACGCGGCGGTGTACGCCCACCGCAAGGCTCACCCGGACCTGAAATGGGACCCAGCCGTAAAAGACGGCCTATCGACGAGTGGTCTCCCTTTGCCGAAATCCAACTGGGCGCTCCCCATCGACGAGCCGCCGTTCCTGGCCGTCAAAGTCACCGGCGGCGTGACCTTCACCTTTGGCGGGCTGGCGGTCAACCCGGAGACGGCGGCGGTGATTTCGTCGGCGACGGACCGCGAGATCCCGGGATTGTTCTGTGCGGGCGAGATGCTGGGAGGATTGTTTTATGGGAATTACCCTGGGGGAAGTGGATTGACGGCTGGTGCGGTGTTTGGTCGTAGGGCAGGCATTGCGGCTGCGAAGAGGGCTGCAAGGGATGCTCGTGCGAGGTTGTAACAGCAGCAAAAAGCCTCAGATGGGAAACCTGATTTTTATAAGCAGAGAAATGAAGAGTGAGAATAGATAGACTGATTCCTGCCAATTAATTTGTATATACATACTTCATTCTGATAAATAGAGTATCAAGCAGATAATCCCTGGTCTATAATTATATTGCTACCACTAGTAATTCCAACTAAACCTATCTATCTATATAGAAGGATACCTTGACCTATTCATCCTACGTGATCACCATTTTGGTTGTAGTTCTCGTCGACGGTGAGATAGCAGAGATATTTGAATTGCATGCTATCCACAGACTCTTTTCCCGTTTGTGTCGTCTGGAGCAGCAGTTGTAGTAGTTTGCCTTTAATGTGCTAGTTAAGGATAACAAGAATTTGTCATTTTTTTGTTAAAAAAAAATGTTAAAAAAAAAAGATTAATCTGCTTGCACAGCACTCACGCTAAGCAAGGAAACAAGGAAAGAAAGAGAAGAACTACTTTGATAGTCATGGACAGTCAAAAAAAAAACAGCAAAGGAGTTAACTGGCAGTCTGAAGCGAGGACGAGCAATGCATTGAAGTCAGTCTGTGTAAACAAAACTCGAATTCATCATCATATCATTATATGTGTTAACTCAGCTGCGACATAATTTCACTGCGAGTTAGTCTCCTCTCCTGTACAATTATCAGCTAGCCATGATCAATCATGATCAATCACCCGGTAACTGCACTGCAAACCAATCTGACTAGACGAGCACAGTAATAAATGATCGAATCCGTCAATATCAGCCTGCTGAAGAACAACTCACAGGAAATGCAACCCCGCATCAGTCGTGGTTCCATACTGTACGTAAAAATCGTTCTGCTCTGACTCTATAGGATAGCAGTCAGGCAGGTCGGAATTACCTCACATTAGCTAGGATCCATCCATTTAGCAGTCGCCATACTGTTAATCTTGTTAACAGCCAAGTCATTCATAATATATCAACTATATCAGTGCATCGAATGCAGAAGTTGATTTGTATGTACAGTACTGTACAGGAGCAGCCCTAGCCCTGAGCCCTAATCAGCTGACCTGCATACACCACACATATAATCGCCCTGCTCTATCTGTATCCAGTAGATACATAGTAGACTATTCCATTCCAATCGTATTCGTATTTGCAAGCAGACCAGAGTCCAGACTGAAAATGATTAGATTATCATCAGTAGGGAACTGGGGATGATTATTACTCTGTACGGAGGAGTACTGTCAAGCAAGCATTCAAGCTTCCTTTTCTTTTAATTTACCCCACAAAAGCAATTAATACTAGCTTCCTAACTGACCAGGATCCAGGGTCCAAGGGCACAAAGGCCGGAAAAGAAGCATCCGAATCGCGCGATCTGCATGCATGCATATTAATCAATATCTAGACAGGCGCACTAGGTACTGCCTCGGTCGGGATTAGATTGCGAGATTCACGTGAATTTACCTCCATGTACATGTATACAGAGGAAATATGGACGAATGATCAAATGAATAACCTGGATAACCATGTCAGAGTCTTGAATGATGGATTATTTCTGCATGTCGATCATCTTTCTTCTCCAGCCGGGTTCTTAGCTAGGAACTAACTATCTTATCCTATCCTAGTTTTTAGTGTTTTCTTCTTTTTCCCTTTTGGGTGGAGGACACCGGGCGAAAAGATGTGATCTGCACTCTCCATAAATATAAACCATAAAACTGCCCAGCATGCCTTGATCGAAGTATCCGTATCTTATCTTTCTCATGTCCCTGCCTATCACCATGACACTCCTCGCCCAGCTCTCGCTGGCCGTCGTCCTGCTGGCCTTTCTTTTTCCTCCCTTGCAACAGGATTCTCCTCCCCAAGCGAGCATGCAACACCTTCTTCAACGCCTATCCCAATGCGACTTTCTTTCCTCCGGAGCCGGGGTACATTGAAGCGAATACGGGTGAGCAGCATCAATCACCTCACATATCACACTAGCTAGCTGGATTAATTCTGATTTTGATTCTGATTTATATATAGACTTCTACACCTCAAGCGCAGCACTCAATCCCGCCTGCGTCTTTGAGCCCGCGACGCCCTCGCAGCTGTCCTTCGCCGTCAGCACGCTCGTCCGGCTCGATACGCTCTTCGCCGTCGTCGGAGGCGGGCACATGCCCATTCCCGGAGCCAACAACATCAATGGCTCCGGCGTGCTGATCGCCTGCAAGCGGCTGAACCAGTTGCGTATCTCGCCTGACCTTGGCACCGTCCACGTCGGCCCTGGCAATCGCTGGGTCGACGTTTACCGCTATCTCGCGCCGTATAACCGCTCCGCTGTCGGTGGGCGTGTTGGGCATGTCGGCGTGCCGGGATACCTGCTCGGCGGGGGAGTGTCGTTTTTTGGGAATGAGTATGGCTGGGCGTCGGCGAATGTCGCCAGTTTTACTGTATCATCCCCTGTCTGTCTACCTACTTGTCTAAGCGGCTAGACTGACGAGACAGGCCGTCCTGGCAAATGGGTCCATTGTCACAGCCACCCCGACAAACGAATATTCAGATCTCTTCTGGGCGCTGCGAGGCGGCGGTAATTCCTTCGCGCTGGTCACCGACTTTGGGCTCAGGACGGTGCCCTCAGGAAAAGTCTACGTGGGAACGACCACTTTCGACGCCAGCGTCTCTGGCACGCAGTTCCTGGACAAGGTATACGAGTACGGTCTGCGAGCGGCCGACGACCCCAAGGCAGCTGTCATCCCTCTCGTGGAGTTCTCGTCAGGCAGTACTACGCCGTCTTACAGCGCGTATCTGTTCTACAACGGCGAGAATGCCGCGCCAGAACCGCTGGAGCCGTTCCTCTCCCTGCCGCAGACGAGCAGAACCTTCAGCTACCGCACCATGTACGACTGGTCGCTGGAGACAGACACCGAGCTGTTGCTGCTGACGGGGTTCCGCCAGCGCTTCTGGGTGCTGCCGGTCGGACTCAACCGGACAGCGCTGCAGATCATCCACGACACGTATATCGACTCTGTGAGGCAGTTCAGCAGCAGCGGGATCTACCTCACCGCACTGGCAGTGATGCCCGTGCCTCGGACCTTCTTCACGGCCAGCCAGAAAGCTCCTGGAGGTGGTGACCCCAAGGCGTCAACCCCTCACAAGAGCCCTACATCTGGATCGAAGAAAGCTTCAGCTACACGGGGACACTAACAGACTCTGAAATCGACCCATTCTACTTGCAGACAAACGCCAACATCACGGCTAGGCTGCACGAAAACGGCCTCGAAATCGAAGCCTTCCACTACCTCAACGACGCAAACAAGGCGCCGACGGACGCCGTCTGGGCGGGGTTTCCGCGGGGAAATATTCAGCGGTTGAAGCAGATCTGGGCGAAGTATGATCCTGATATGGTCTTTACGAGGTTGATGCCTGGGGGGTGGAAGGTGGAGGATGCGAAGGACACTGTGAATCAGGCGTAGCCTGGGTAAATATCCTTTTGATTCCTTTCTGAGGAGAGAAATATCGATGATGGAAGTTCACTTCTTCATTTACTGTTATACATAATTTATAATTTTATAATCATTAATATTAACATGAGTGATGTTATTGAATTTGACTGTTATATATAATTTACGATCTTATAATCTAGTATTAACATGAGGATAACATGAGGATGATGTTGAAAAGACTCCCAATGCAGTATGTAGTATGCAGTATGTAGTATGCAGTATGCAGTACCGTAACGAACACATGTCATATCGTCTTTTCTGCACGTAGGAAATAGAAAGATGATTCATTAAGAAAAAGCTTCTCTCCAGCAGAAATGCCTTCACTTCCTTTTCCCCCTTGCGCACTGGGATTAAATACCCAGCTTAGTTAATATAGCACAACTGCAAATCGGAATACCTAAATATCTAAATATATACTATATATTTGATCATTTACATAATTCGTCATTCGTCCTCATATATATCATCTCATCTCATAACGTATTATATTTTGTTTGATAGTTAAACCCCCTCCTCATGAACAGGAGACCCAGCATCCTTCTCAGAATTGCTCCCCGCAGAATGCACCTGCAGCTTCTCCTCCTCGTCGCCCCTCCGACCAATCTCCTCGTCCATGCGAATGTATTCCTCCGGGCGGGAGAGTTGTGTTGCCGCTGGAAAAAAAAAAGTAACTATTAGCATGGTCACTTCACTAGGGATGTGGGGCATACGCACTCTTATCCCACGCAACGACAATCCCAGGCTTGTTTTCAAAAAACCGATCAATGTCCTCTAGCGTCCGGTTGGCTGTCTCCGGGTAGAAGAGGTACGTGATGGGGATGAAGCTGAAGCAGATGACGGCCCAGATGATCCAGAAGCGCCAGCCCAGGTTGGCGATGCCTGGGGGGGTGACTTGGACGACCATGTAGTTCTGCGAAGTACGTAAGTAGAGTGGATAGTGGATATTGAGCTTAGGTGACTCACCATAATCCAATTCGTTGCCATGGCCAAGGACGCGCCCTTGGTTCGCATCTCCAGCGCGTTGATCTCAGTTGGGTAGAGCCTTCGATATAAATATCAGTGACGTCCGACATTTTCTTTCCTGCCTGCACCTACCACGGCACCCCCAAAACCCCCATACCAAAACTCGCAAAGAACACAAAAAAGAATGAAACCGCCACGATCCCCATCTTGTACGGATCCCCCCTCCCCGTGTCCGAAATCGCCAGCGCAATGGCAATGACCACCCAGCAGGTGCAGCACGCCGCGGCCGAGGACATCATCACCTTGCGGCGGCCGTAGCGCTCGATGATGAAGTACGCCAGGCAGGCGAAAAAGAGGTAGTCGACGGACCCTGCCGCGGCCAGGATGCGCGACAGCAGCTCGTTGATGTGCAGCGCGTGGATGAACACGTAGGACATGTAGTAGCTGGTGATGTTGATGCCGGAGATTTGGTTCATGGCCTGCATCCAGGCGCCGAGGATCATGCGGCGGAGGACACCGGCGGGGCCTGCAGTCGTCAGAAGAAGTCGTCAGAAGAAAGAACCGGAATCTTCAAAGGGACTCTCTCACCCCTCCCCGTCACCAGCTGCCACCACGTATACGTCGCCATGTGCTCGCGATCCAAGATATCCTTGATGATATTGAACTGGTTCTTGACCGAGGGCGAGTCGACAGTCGCGCCATTCCCCTGCAGCGCGGCGATGACCTCGCGCGCCTCGTCGTAGCGGCCCTTGCGGATCAGCAGCCGCGGCGAGTCGGGCAGGAACGGGCAGAGAGCGTAGATGAGCAGGGTGAAGAAGATCTGAAAAGCGAGCGGGAATCGCCAGGCGACGCTGCCGGGGGCGAAGGAGAAGCCTAGCGTGAGCCAGTTGGAGAGGGAGAAGCCGGTGATGCAGTTTGCCTGGTCAGTCAGTAGACGTCACCTAAGCCTAAGGAAAGAAAGGAATGTACTGTACCATCTGGATAATCACCAACTTCCCCCGACTCCGCATCTTACTCGTCTCCGCCTGCCACACGCCCGCCGTCGCCGTGTTCATGCCCGTCCCCAGGCCAGCCACCACCCGACCGACCATCATCTGCGCGACGCTGTACGACGCAGCCTGGATGACGGCGCCGACAGCGATGACGGTGCTCCCGACGAGGATCTGGCGCGGCCGGCCAAAAAAGTCACCCGTCCAGACGGTCGACATGGCACCGACGAAGCAGCCAATGTTGTAGACGGAGGTCATGGTGGCCTGCATGTTGGCGGAGGGGTGGCCCATGGTCTGGAGGAAGTTGTCGCCGATGATGACGTTGCCGAAGACGCCCTACACAAGCATCAATCAGGGAGTAGATTATGGGTGGTGTTTGGGAAGCATACCTGGTCGTAGCCGTAAAACACCAGCACGGTCGATGCTGCGATGGAGATCCATACGGTGAGGGCTTCGCCCGATCCGCCCCAGTATTTCCTCCCCATGGCAGTCAATCGTGAGTCAGTTAATTAGTACAAGCAACAGAAATCGTATTACAGGAATAGTCCAGACGAGAAGTACTGTACTGTACACTATCAAAGGCAATTCAATTGCAGGAAAGATTCCTAAGGAAGGGCAGGCCGTTATATACACTCAGGATGTTTCAGAATCCTCCTCTCTTCTTTATCCCCGCATTCCCCCGGACCCATCTGTCAACTGCGGATTACCCCGTCTGGGGTCCCGATGTGCCGTCTGGAGATGCCCCATCTGGTTGTCTCGTCTCGACTCGTCCCGGACCGGAGACCGGACGTCCAGAACGCAGTGGAGGCGAGACCTGGCCGTCATGACGAGTCCAGACAGGAACGACGCAATGCGGAGAAAAAAAACCAACAACAGAACGACTCTAAGAGAAAGCTTGTTTAGTCAATTAACCCGAGAAGCACGCAGATCAAGCCTAAAAATGGCATAGAAAGATAACACAACAAGGCAAGCAAGGCAAGCAAGCCGAGCGAGACAGACCGAGTAAAGAAGAACGACGGAATAAAGTGAGTTTATTGAGTTTATCGGAGAAGCGCCGACGTGAACAGTTGAACTGAGTTTGTCCAAAAACTACCGAAAAGAGTAGGTCTGCCGAGGATCGTCATTCTTGTCATCATCCTTCGGGGTAGAGTTCTCCGGGTAAATTAAACAGAACATTTAAGACGAGCGAAGCGAGTCGTTAATAATAAAGGCTTGTTCAACATTAAGAGTAATATAATTATTGACTCTCGATAGGAAGAATGGTTTGATTTCCGCCCCATATACTATATATATATATTTCAAGACGTCTGACTTTTTTTTAAGACATCTAAATTTTTTTTATACAGTCTAGCGAGTATCTTTTATTTTATTTTTTTAGACGTCTAATTTTTTTTTCTTTTCATACAGTTGATAGACTGTTTGATTGACGGTAGTTCAAAACCCCAGGCAGGGATCCCGTATGGTGGTATGTAGTCTTTTTCTTTGGCACCTCTGTCTATAGATGTATGCACTGTACTGTACTGTATGTATGTACCTACTTCTAACATGAACAAGATCAAGAACAAGAACTTTTTTTTTAAAAAAAATTCAATCAATCACATCGAGTCGTCAATAATCAGCAATAATCAATAATGAATAATGAATAATACCTAATACAGGAAACAACGCCGTGGGAAGAAAAAAAACACACACACAAAAAAAATTAACAGAAAGAAAAAAAAAGACAAACATAACCCTCGAAAAGAAGAAAAAAAATTCAAATGCACATTCTCACAGTATATACTCGACCGACCGACCTACCTAGGACATGTAGACATGTATTGTATTGTATACCATACCCCAACGCAACGCAGCGCAACGCAACAATCCCGGTCAGTAAGTACAATTTGAATTTGAATTTGAATTGGAACAGCCAGAAAACGCAACGGATGGGTATTTCGCAAGCAACTGCTAGACCTCTCCTCCATCCATCACCGGTCGCGTCTCGTTTCGTTTGGCACACGCATTCTGGATTCCGTTTAAAGAGAAAATGCATGCAATGCGAGCCCGGAGAAACGCCCAATCTATCCATTCCATTCCATTTCATTCCATTCGATTCAAAAAATGCGATGGGAGAGCGCCGAACAGTCAATCAATCAATGTCTATGACAGCAGAAGAAGAAGCTTCAAAGCGGAAAACGCCGAGAAAAGGTGCCAACAACACAGTTAACACACAAATGGTCGAAAGCAAATTGTCCCTGACGGTACTGGCCGAAAGGAATTCCCTTCCTATCTCACACGCTGGACCAGAATGGACGACTGACAACATCCTTCCTCTTCCTCTTCCTCTCACTTCATTGAACTTCGACTAGACGAGCCCAGTTCGACCATGACCACACGTCATGCTGGTCAAAATGGGAACCCGCTGAACCCGCCACGCGACTGCGCGCCCGCAAACGGATTGCCGCCCGCATGCGCAAAGCCGCCGGCGCCGCCCATCATGTTGAACAGAATGTTGGGGTCGATGTTGATGTTGGCGCCGCCCATGCCGCCCATGTTGGTCGTGAAGGTGGCTCCGCCGCGGCCAAACATCTCCGATGGATCGATGAGGTCGTCGCCATTGTCGTACGCCGCGCGTTTCCTAAACCAGTCAGTAAAAGCCTACCATGCTTGGAGTCTGGAGGAGGGACATACTGAGGATCAATCAACGTCTCGTACGCTTCACCAATCTCCTTGAACTTCTCGTCATTGCCCGGGTTGTCACGGTTCTTGTCCGGGTGGTACTGGATGGCCAGCTTCCGGTACGCCTTCTTGATCTCCTGTTCGCTGGCGTCCTTGGACACGCCCAGAATCTTGTAGTAGTCCTTCCGCTTGCTCTTCTTCAGCTCGAACTCGGCGTGCCGGATGTCGTCCTGGATGCCCTTCTCGCCCGGGTTGGCCTCGGCCACGCTCTTGTAGTCCTTGACGGCTTCCTCCCAATTGCCCGCGGCGCTGTAGGCCTTGGCGCGGATCTTCTTGGCCTTGGTGTACGACGGGTCCAGGCGCAGCGCCTCAGTGCAGTCCGCGATCGCCTGGTCGTAGTTCTTCAGGGTCAGATGCGCCTGGGCGCGGTTCTGCAGCAGCTTCGAGTTCATATCCTTGTTGTTGGGGTCGATCTCCAGGCCTTGCGTGTACAGCTCAACCGCCCGCTGGTAGTCGCGTGCCTTGAAGGCGGCGTTGCCTTCTTCCTTGGTGCGGACCAGCTTCTGCACCAGACGCAGCAGCTGGAACGCCTGCTTGTTATCCGGGTCCATGTTGAGCGCCATGCGCAGGTACTTCAACGCCTGGTCGTTGTCACCCTGGCCGTAGTACGCCCGGGCGCGGAGGAGCAGCGCATCCGGGTCCTGGTTGTTCTCCCGCAGCAGCGAGATGGCAATGTCGTGAGCCTTGCCGTAGGCATTGTCGTTGCCCATGTTCAAGTGAGCCTCACCCGCCATCAGGGTCCATTTCCGGGGCTGTTTCACGCCGGGGCCCAGCATCTGCGTGGCCTGGTCGATGGCGTACAACACCATGGATCCGCCTTTACCCTCCTTCAGAGTCTCTTCGGCCTGGGTAATGTACCGCAGCATCGACTCGGCCTGCGCCTTGTCCTTGGCCGACGCCGGCGGCTGCACTTTGGAGAGCACCTCCAGCGCCTCCGCCGGACGTCCCAGACTGGTGTATATCCGCGCCAGCCGGTACATGATCTTGGAGTTGCCAGGGTCCAGTTCGAGGGCACGCTGCGCATCCTCCAGGGCCTCTAGGAAACGGTTGGACGAGAGATAGGCGGCCGAACGGTTGGAAAGGAAGGCGGGGGAGTTGGGGTTGATCTCGAGAGCTGCACACACAAAGCAATCAGCATGTCTGCGGGGGAAAAAAATCAAAAAAAAATTTTTTTCTCTAAAAATTTTTTTACACCCTCAACTTACCCTTGTTGTACTCTTGAATCGCGCGATCATAGTCTCCAGCCTTGTAAAACTTGTTCCCAGCCAGTTTGAAGGCCTCTCCACCGTCTGATGGCTGCGACTGAGATGGACTCGTCCGATGAGGCGGCGGGGTAGGACTTCGTTCTGGCTGGGCATTGTAGACACCGTTGGCCATGGTGCCGTCTTGCTGAGCAGCAGCAGCAGCAGCAGCAGGCGTGTGAGGCGACGCAGGCACGTCACGGTCAATGTCCATCGAGCTCCGCATCTCTTCCCTTGCAGCGGCCATGGCTGACAGGCGACGACGGAGCTCGTCCGGGGGCAGGTTGAGCGGGTGCGAGTCGCGGCTGTGCGAGTGCGAGTGGCGCCTGGATGAGAAAAAGCTGTGTCTGGAGGCAGTCGACGAGGAGCGGCTGTGATGGAGCTCACGGTGCGAGAGAGAAGACTTTGTGGGGGACTTGCGAGACGCTCTGAGAGGCGACGCGGGCAACTCCGGGGCGGCAACAGTCGTGCTGCGGCTGGGCGAGCGCTGGGGCAGTTGGTCGATGCTCCGTGGGCGGTCCCTGTCCCTGTCTTTTTCCTTGTCCTTGCGGTCCTTGTCCTTCTTGCTCTTGTCCTTGTCCTTGTCCTTGTCCTTCTTGTCAGGCGACGACTTGGAGAAGAGGTGATTGAGAACCATTGATGACTGCAGCGGCGGCAGCGGATCGAACTACGACGAAAGCGGTAGAAAGGTGCGTTAACTAAGCTGCTCGCAGGCACTTTTCTCCTCGCTCACCCTGCGTCCAGATCCCCCCTCCCCCTGGTGTCTGTCGCGCTCTGCACTTGTCCTCGTCCTCAGAGAGCTCACCGTGCTTGTCCAGCGTGCGATGGCAGAAGAAAAGCCCGCGGGGTCGCGCTGGTGTTCTGGCTGCGTGCAGTGGAGGCGCGAGAGAGAAGACAGAGAGCCAAGGGCAACCAGCCACCGTCGGGCTGTGGGAAGCGACCGTGTGCGCACCTCTGGCCGTTTAATTTAGACGGGCGAGTCGGAGTCGCGTGCTGGTTGCTGAGGGTCCTGCTAGTCCTGCTGCTGGCCGCCTGGTGATCGTGTGAACTGGCCGCTGCTAGCGTGCACCGGAGCAGCTCGAATGGAATCACATCGATGCTGATAGCAACGCCTGTGCAGCTCCGCGTGCTGCCTTTTCGAATTGACCTGTCTGCCGCGCCCTTCCATGCTCACCGCATCCATCGTCGCTCAGCACGCCTGCGTCTGCCGCACTGTGGTGACGTTTTTCGCGCCAGCTGTCTCCAACGGTGTTGCGGTCCCCACCCCGTTGTGAGCAGTCTGATCCTCCTGCAGAGTCGCAGACGGTTACTGTCATCTCCGTAGTCTGTTACAGTCTGTAGTCTACGCAGTTGAGGTTCCCATCCTTCTGGTTCGGCAAGCAGTAGCCATGACCGACTATCTGGCGGTCTCCACCGATATATTGTCTCGGGGAACGGACTGCCCATCGCCCCTGCTAAAACTACTGTAGCTAATTCTGACGCGTTCTACCAAAAAGAGAAAAAAAAATCCTTTTCACGAAACCCCCGACTTTTCGCCAACCTCTCTGTATCCGGACCAGACGCCTGCCCTTCGCGCCTTCAACCCATCATCAGACCAATGCTTAGCCCGCTGAGCCATGCACGTCCTTTCTAAAGCGGGACCCGACATGCCTGTTCGGTCGATTAAAGATTGTAACGCAAACGGTGGAGAAACAAAGAGTGAAGAGAGATATATCATATACCCGCCAGATCCGCAGCCAATGCATGGCGCCTTCGTTCCTGGCCGGGCGATATTCCACGGATACACATTAGACCCCCAGGTTTTCCCCCAGGTTTCCTTTGCGCCATCGATTCTAGATCATCGAAGAGATGGTCTGTAGGTTCGAAATTGTTTTCACCCCGGCGGAAGTGCCGTCTGGATTCAGCGGTCCTGTACCAGAAGTAGCTGAAGTTGTCGAAGTGATCGATGTCGATGTCGATGTCGACTTACTCGACCGCACAGTGGAAGCACGTCCAGCGGCGGTGATCTCGCGACGTCGCCTGGAGGCATCTTTACCCTTCGACGGATTCTGGCACTAGAAGAAGAATGACAGCAAGGTTAGCGACAGGCAGGGGGCAGGGGGCAGGGGGCAGCAGGACGGGACGAACCTTGTATGCGTGCCGGAACCACGTGGTGCCCTTCTTCTTGCTGCTAACCAGCGGGATCCATTCCCCGCAGCGGCCGCATAAGCCCTCCCAGATGTCCGCATTGACGCTGCCCTCCATGCGCCGCGTCTCCTTGGGAGGCTCAAATGCCCGCCCCGTCGCCGCGCTGACCCCGTGTGTGAAGCTCTTGTCGTACCAGAACGCCGAGTTCTTGAGCACCAGCCACCGGCCCGGCTTGCAAATCCCACACCAGCCCTCGCGCTTGTTGCCATGGCCCCGGACCCATCGCGGCGTATACAGGTCGTTCTCAAAGCGCAGCTCCTGCTCGTGGGGGATTAAATTGGCGTCCTCGGGGTTCATGTCCTTGGCCGGCGGCGCACTCGGCTCCTCCCGCAGAGGGCCCAGGAGATCCGGTGGCTCGGAGAGATTCGCATACGGGTCAAAACAGCAACCACCCGAGTCGGCATTGCTCTGAAGGGTCCGAAAAGTCCCTTGTCGGAAGGTGCTGACAGAGCTGGGGGTCTTGCCGCCGCTATCCGAATTCGACGGCAGCATAAAGGATTGCTGGTAAAATCGCGCGGGCGATGAGCCCAGAACCGGCGTATTGGTGAAATTTGAAGGGAGCAGATTGGTAGACGGGACGACAGGTGCAGAGAAGCGGAACGTCTTCGAAGGTTGCTGGACATTCTCCGAACCCTGGTGCATCAACGGCGAGGTGCGTCGTGATGAGGAGGATGCGTGTGAACCAGTGGACAATCGCTTCCGTGCACCATCGGCCAAGCTATACGGTGCGGCGCGCTTGCTCGGTCGTGGTGATGGAGATGCCTTGAGTCGATTGCCCGCCTTGGGCGGCTCCAACTGAGGACATCGGGGCGAAGGAACTGGTGAAAGAGCGGTAGAAGAGAGGGTGAGAGAACTCCTGGGTGTATACTCGGAGGAAGGGAGAGATGCAGGCTCGATATACCCTGACAAATGCGTCCCATCAGCTGAGGCGTTCGCGGAGCCTGGGAACGAAAGAGTCGATCCTGCATGGCTTCCAGAGATGCTACTAAAGTCGATAGAGAGCAGATCCGAGTCGGGCTCAGGAGGTTTCCTCAAACTGGGAATGGCTTGATGCTCTCCTGCGTGTGAGAGATCGCGTTGCAGGATCCGCAGTTGCGATTCGGGATTCGAAAAATTGATCGTCTCGTCGGGCATCTTCAGATTATTTCCGGCTGCATCCGTCAGCGCTTAGTCGAACTGTTAATACTGGCCAGCACCTACACCCGTCGATAGGAGGGAAAAACATGAACTCATTCCCAGCTCCTTGGTAAGGTGGAAGCGAGGATTGCGACAAAACGTCAGCACCATAACTGGCCCACGATGACGGCTGTGGATAATTCGAGGGGAAGATCTGCTCCTGCAACAACCCGGGTGGACGATAGAACGAAGAGACGGGGGGATGGAGGCCGGGGGGTCGTATTCTAATTCCCAACGCTTCCATTGTGGCCGCTGTCGACGCACTCTTCTCCGTCGCCGTCCTTGGTGTCTTGTTTGGGTCCATTTGAGGGTAATATCTCCGCCTGGAAACCGTGCCTTGAGATTCGAAAGATATATCCGTCGGTTGCCAGTCATTCCTGCAATGTCAACGACGTCAGGGGATCGTCTCCCATCAAAATTTATCAGTACGGTTGATTTGAACCTACTGATGGAAAACATTGTGATAAGCCATCCTCCCCTCAATCAACCCTGGTAATCTAGTCTGAAGACTCCCAGCCTAGCCGCCAGGTCTTGTTTTGCTGTTGGCTCGAGCAAAGATAGCCGCAGTTATCCTCAAGATATCGAGACTGAATTCTTGATGGTGGTTCCTTCAGCTTGATGCGCCGTCAAAGGTGTGAGCACAGACCGGTATCGAGTAGGGGAAGGAGAGATGCGACCAAGTCGACGTGCGCGGGGACACAATCCGCGTTGCTATGTCGTGACTGCTCGTACAAACGTAAGATTAAGGGAGCCAGCTCCAGGGGAGATAAAAGATAGAAATATATCGACCGCAAAAAATATATATATATCAATATACATACACAACCTGACTTTGAAAGAGTGACAGGGATGTGCTATCAAAAGCAAACGGTAAAAGAAGGATAGAACGTCTCTAGGTAAGACCAGAGGAAATGGCGGCAAGAGTGGGTATATAGTTGTTCCCCCGCGCGCGAACTGAGGTCTGAGAACCTAACCTCAAATGCCTAGCCCTATTGACCGCCGTGATAGGACGACTTCGTTCCTGAGGTTGTGGTTGAGAACCTCAGTCGGTCTTTGTGGCGAACTGGTGAGGCCTTCTAGCGAGGCGGCTGCCCGGGACCAGGCGCTAGATCAGGGCCTGGGATGGTTTGACGTCTGAGCCTCTGGGCGACCAGTGTATCAGATCGTCACTAGCCACCAACATCAGGCGGAGGTTGACAGAGGCGATGGTCAAGGTTATCTCTTAGATAAGATGATCAGAAGAGTAGACACTCAAAGACTCTTCGGCTCATCCAGGCTGTACGATTGAATTCAAGGAAAACTCATAATTTCTCGACAAGTCAGAAACCCTGATCTCGAAGACAACGAGGCGATGCCAACATCCTCTTCTTCTGCCCTGTCTCATTTTGTATCAACCTTCAGTCGTCTTCGATACTTCAAATCGATCCCAAAAAATCCAGTCCCGACTGCCGACAGCGGTGAACGAGAGCGCGACAGGAAAGGTCTGCTGCGGTCAGCAGAGACAAGGCCAGAGGGTATGCAGTCGCAGGGTGGACGTTTCATCTGGAAACGCACATCAAACTGCCAAGCCCATATCTGAGACGAAAATGGAAAGGAACCAACCCCTCGAGGAGTCGAGGTGCCTTCGACACGGAACTTGTCCTCCACATTGCCCAAAAAGGGCTTCTGTCCATCCTCATTGAGCAAATAATAGCAAAATTGGCATTGTTGCGGCCTTCCCTCTTGTGTGAAAACTGTTCAGGACCAGCCCCCTTCGTCTGGGGTCTTGAGGAGGACGGGAGGTAGGTAGGCAGGCAGGAAGGAAGACCGAATGACCAAGCCCTATTTCAAACTCCTGCAGAGATCATGGCTGCAGACGCAGCGAATAAGCAGTCTGGTCTGGGCTTCAAGGAGGAGGATTTCTGGTCTGGGAAGGCTGGGCGTGTCGCCGTGTTCCCTTTTCGGGTTGGCGGGGTGTGAACAGCTGAAAGAGGCTGCAACACGCCTGACTTACCAAAGGTACCTTAGGTACTAGGAGGCAGTTTCTTCTTCGTCCAGTTTAGTAATGGGGATGAAAAGGTTGATGGCCATTGGATTGTATAAGAATTATCAGGTAGGAAGAGCTCTTTGTCGAGTTTGATGAAGCGATGACCTTACTACGAGGTGCAGTACACAACCTGTTGGAGACGACTCCGACGAATGCATGATCATGTGATCAGCATGATCTGATAGATGTCTACCTATTTCCCCAGATTGGAAGCTTCAATTGAATGATATATACCCCGTCGACCTGGATCCAGAAAGCAAGCAGTATCGATCAGATCCTACCCGATCGCACCTTGTCAGAGGCAGCCAGAAACGGAATGTTGATAAAATGAGCTTTATTAGTAGTAGTATCTGGTAGTAGTAGTAGTATATCTATATAGAAGACAAAAACAGACGACGATGAGAATGAGATGTTCCAACAAAGCCGTGGGTATTCATACACACACTCACACACCGTCGAAGAAATTCACGACTGAAAAAAATGGCAAACGTTCATAATCCCGTATCTTCCTTAACTCCTTTTTCCCCGTCATTTGGGACTTATACTGCACATGCACATAATTAAATGAATCAAATATTCCAGCACTTCTAGCACTGAGTCGATCATGAAAAGTAAACCACAAATGCAATGACATGTCCAACCATGATCAGCTTATGCATACAACGCTCTCCCAACCCGTTCCGCAACTGCCATCCATCGCGACTCGTGCGCCGCAACTGGCTGGCCCGTCCTGGTCTGGACGAAGCCATGGCTCTCATAAGAGGGCGGTAGGTCATCCGGGTCCTCGTATTCATTCGCATATGGGTCGTAATATTGCAACAGTGCCGGGTGTGTCGGATTCTGATTCTGATTCGCAGGGTAGTAGCTATGGGTATGGGTATGGCTATGCGTATGGCTATGGCTCGAGCCTGCTGAGCAGCTATTTTGCGAACGCGTGTTGCCCGAAGGCGCCGGAGAGCCCAGTTTGATCCATACTTTCTCGTCCTCTAGCCAGACCAGGTGGTCGTTGGCGATTATCCGCAGATATCCGCTTTGGTTCCCCCCACTGGGGGAATTATTAGAATCTGATTGTGAAGAAGGGAGGCTCGGATGGCTGCGTGATGGTCTGAGGGTGGTCTGCTGTTGTTCGGACGATCGGGTTGAAGATAAGGCACTGTGTGACCGGGGCTGATCGATTGTCCCTCTGCTGTTTTCTCGGCCTCTTGCTGTGCGAACACTGCTCTCCATCTCCTCCATGTGCGAGTCACGCCGTGATCCAGCAGCTATCGTCGTCGTTGTAGTCGTCGTCCCCCGATCGTGTAGGCTGGACGGGATGGCATGCGAACTGCGACGTGGGCTTTCGTCGATTTCGACGCGAGGAACGTCGACGGGCGCAGAAAACCTGTTGTCGCAAAGAGGAGGCCCTTCGAGAGACGACAGGTCCATTTTGACGGCGCAGGACCGAGTACTGACAAGTTGGGACTTCCCCCCAATGTCACATCAAAAGTAGAGCAGATGGTGCACTCTTCGAAGTAGAGATATGCGAGTATTAAAAGAAGCGAACTGCAAACTAGCAAGCGTTGAGTTGTACTCCGTACAGCGGAGTCTTAAAACGCCCCCAACGCAGGCCCGGGCGATAAAGTGCGCACGCGACCCGCCAGACTGGCGAGTTCGCCAGAGCGGTCAAGGAAAAGACGTAAGAAGGGAGGTATATAATCACCGACGACAGTGACAGCCACTGCCCCAGTATTCGAACGGGTCGTAGACTCAGAATGGAATGGCATGACTGAAGTCAGATCTGGAGATGCTAGATACTCCGTAGTACTCCGTAAACACTGACGGCCAGTTGGATGACGACGATCATCATCTGCGCCCCACTAGGCGTGCAGTTCGGTGGCATTAATTTTATTATTATTAGTAGCAAAAGTGCAGAGAATGCTACACCGCCCGCCAGGACGGAGCATTACTCTCAGCTTTCTCAGTTTGTCTGAGACTGAGTAATTTTTTTTCTGGTTTGTTCTGGGAAGTGCACAGCCAGCCTTTTTATGAGATCATGTCAGGCCAGAAGGCGAAGCACATGTATCAGCCCTGTCAGCTCGCGCCACCAAACAACATTCGCAGCTGTTCTGTGAGTTAACATAACAGGAAATGTTTCTCTCGAGGACGATTACTCGTTACAGTAGTCCGATTGAGTGTCACGGTTACCCCGTACCGGTGTACGGAGACTCCGTAAGCCTGCTGCGCTATAAAAAGAAACACCAATGAGTTTAACAAGTCTCCACCGGGACAAGCGGAAAGGATATTTCTTTTTCTCAACAGTTTACTCTCTGAGGCTGAATTGACACAGACGGGGTTAATTAAATTAAAAAAAGAAAAAAAAAAGAGAGAGGCAGAAAAGGAAAGACGCATATTCCCGCTTGTTTTCAATTCGTACATACCTACGAAGGCCTATTGCTAGAGCATAATATAGCCCCTATTCTGTTTCTGCCAGTTCATTCGATCTCAACAGCAACGAGTTTATTTTAGCTCTTCAATCAATTAGCTTTCACAGGCCAGATCTCATACCTGTCCTATAATCTTATCTTAAGCTTCCAAAACGTCTATTTTTTTTTTCTTGTTACAACTAGAATATGCAAAATGACTGCCAGTTATGCTGTATATAGCATAGATTTCTGGCCTTGCCGCCCTAAGGATACGTCACATGACTGAAGATGGCCTGAATATTTACTCTTACCTGCTAAGCATGCACCCTTAAAGGCCAAATCAGCACCCCTCTATTTTGGTGTATACAATACTATGGCTGCATGGCAACCCTCCTCACATGATCTGTATACAGAGTACATGAGGCTTGACAACCCATGGAACTCCCATGTAATCAAGAAAGTGATCAAATTATGATGGTGACAATGATTGTATGAGAAGCTGACTACCACACTAGCTCAGGATGACCTAAAGACAGGAAGGGAGTAGCCGAAAGGCGGTAACCCGTAGTGCTATGACATTATGACAATACATGCAACAAGCCGTAGGCTTTATTTAACTCTCGCATGACAGGTGGCGAACCTTGGGCATGTGCCAGGGGTCAATGGGTTGTTAGCTACACTCCAGACACTGGAATTATTGCTGTGGGACTTGATTAGCTGTTCGCACGACCAAGCAGCAGCAACCCGGGGTCATCTCGGTACCGCCAGCACTCCCGCACCAACAAAGTATCAACTACCGGCATCGTGTGCTGGAACGGAGCAGATCATGCTGAAGCAAGCATTTTCTCGTTCTCTGCTTCGGCCGAAACCTAGACATTCATCTCCCAGGCTTCTGCCACGCTGGAGATGGGCCGGCAGTCTCCCTTTGAATTCGATCTCTGTGACCCCAAGGCGAACTCTGCATCTGACGATGTCGGTTAACGCGCCCGCAACTGCAGGAAATACTGGTCTGTCCCTCTACTTCCTTCGATTGCTGTGGTTACCCTGCTCCTAATAAAAATATAACAGTCGTGAGAGCAAGGGAGCCCGACGACCTTTTCAGATATACGTCAGGTCGATGGCTGATTGACGAAGAAAGCCAACTCGCGCAGCGCTATGTGAAGTTCAATATTGATAACCTTTGTCGCCTAGCTGCATCGCTCTTTAGTGAAGAGACCAAGTGCGTGCGTGTAGACAAGATAGAAGGGAACTACAATAAAGCTCTCCTTCTTACAATGAACGATGGGAATGAGGTCATAGCAAAGATTCCTTGCCCAAATGCGGGACCACCTTGGTATACGACGGCTTCTGAAGTGGCCACATTGAAATTTTGTATGTCCTGCCTCCGAAGTTACCTTCTTTTTTTTTTGCGTCTCATATTCTTACTCTCTAGTGCAATCATGTATGACAATCCGTGTCCCGAAGGTCCTTGCTTGGAGCGCCGACTCGGAAAATGCCGTCGGTGCAGAGTACATCATCATGGAAAAAATTCCCGGAGTTGCTCTATCCGAAAGATGGGAGACAATGAACACCATGCAGCACTACAAAATCATCGAACGAATTGTCGAAATGGAAAAAGAACTTGGGAGCCTGGAGTTCCCAGCATATGGGAGCCTCTACCTGCGAGACTCGGTATCTGATAGATTCCGTTGCTATCCACTCCCTCCAGCTCTAGACCCTGATGGGTTATTCTGCATCGGCCCAGCGTTGAAACGAGGCTTGGAGCGTGAGGGCTCTAACATGTCCTTAGACATGGGACCTTGTTAGTTTTCATACTTCTATTGACTTTGCTTACCTCTCTGACGCTATAGCAGGGACGTCTTTGACTGATTTTGCGCTATCGATACCTCGACGGGAATTAAACTTTGTTGCAAATTCCCCAGCTGAAATCCAACGTGATCTTAATTTATTCAGCGAAAATCAGTCGGTCGATGAATACCGTGCTCTCTTGGAAAAAGCGTCGAGCATACTGCCTGCTGTATCACGCCATCCTCGCGTGGCAGAGGTATCAGGCCCTGTCCTATGGCATACCGATCTACATCTGGGAAATATTTTTGTTTCCTCAGACGACCCTACTATTATCGAAGGAATAATTGACTGGCAATCATCTCGACTCTACCCTCTATTCATACAGGCTCGCTTCCCTGATTTTCTCAGGCCGCCAAAGGACTACACTCCAGGCACTCAAGTTCCGACTTTACCAGAGAATTTCGATGAATTGAGTCCTGAGCAACAGGAAGAGGCTAAAACAAACCAGGAGCTGGCAACCCGATCCAAGTATTACGAAATGTTGACCCTGGGAAACAACAGGCATGTCTACCATGCTATGGAACTTGACCGGAGACTGTGGGAGCCTTTTACTTGTTGCCAATTATTCTTCAATGGCAGCATGGTTCCTCTGCGTAGTAGTTTGATTCGTATTTCAGAAGACTGGGCTGGCCTGGGACTTGCAGGTGACTGTCCCTTTGCGTTTACGAAAGAGGAATTAGAAAAGCACAAGGAGCAGATGCCAGAGTATGAAGATAGGGTTATTTTATGGGACGTGGCAAAGAGCCAGCTTTGTACTGACGACGCGGGCTGGGTTCCAGTGGAGCGGTGGGAAATAACAAGCAAAAGGAACAAGGAACTCTTCGACATGTTTGTTGAGTCATTGGGCCAAGAAGGGGTCTCGCCGGAGGTAGCCACCAAGAAATGGCCTTTTCCTCCAGGAGTTTGATTTAGTTACATACGAATCAGAGATTTTCGTTTGCTTTGTCGGCCAAATCGTTCACCACACGCTTACATTCATCCAGCCGTTTATCCTCGGACACAGTCCTGTTGATCTGCGCCGTCGCCAGGTTTCCATGCGGATTCTTCTTCAGCCAATCTTTGAGACCCTTGCTTGTCGCCTGGCTATTCACCTGAAGATAGACGTTGTACCAGCCCTGCCTGTCCTTGAGCTCCTCTCCCAGGTCGATCCGACATTGCCAGTCTGCGTCGTTCTTGGAGGTTTGCGTAGGAACGAGTCGTTTGCCGGGGGAGGTTTTCTTGAAGAGCTTGACCAGCTGCTTCGAGTCACCCATTAGTCTTGTGGTGAAGTTTTTGACTGCACTGGTCATTTTTTTTCTTTTTTTCTTTTCGATTCTAGTTGAAAAGTTGTGTTATTATTATTATTATTCATAATACATCTTCGCTAGCAATGTAATGGCACATATGTCATCAAGTGAGATATAATTACCTATAAATAAATTCCTCTATATGTGAGAGTTATGACCTGTCAGAAGGTTAGATAGAGAGAATCAAAAAAAAATTGATATATATAAGAAACTGTATGCGATTTCCAAACTGCGTTTTACAAGGTTATTCGTAGAAGAGACTACTAGTTTAAATATCCATTTCCAAAGAACTATATCTATACTCGTTGTCTTGATAGGCTAGGTACTGTACTGGTCAATCATGTTTGCCGCCTAGGTAATAGGTAGGTATGTCTACTTAAAGTTAAAAAAAAAGCCTGTTTGCTTCCGGGCAGGTACCGGTTTCTTTCAGCATGTGGAAGGATCCCGTGTCATTGCCTCTATGTATGAAGGCGTGACGTACGAATGTAGTAATATTAGTAATTAATCTTGGTACAAAGAAGAAAGCAAGAAAAAGCAAAAAGAGTCAGAATGAAGTCAAAAAAGATGTGTATTTTTTGTCTTCTTCTCTATGAATCTAAAAAGAAAGAATAGATGCCGTGTGGCAGTAGTAGCTACCTAGTTATCTTATGAGGCATGACATACAAATGTAGTAATTCGGTACAGAGTCAGAATGAAGAACTACTCTGTATCTAAGGTGGACATGGAAAACCCCGACCCAAAACGAAACAAAAAGAAAAAAACTGACTTGATCTGACCTGCACTCCTACCTTCTAGGTTAGGTACCTACCTACCTGCTACCCCTGATGATTCCTATCTAGTCTTTAATAATAATAATAACAATAATGTGTCTGATTGGATTTTCAACAACTACCTAACTTAATATATTAATCTATTATTTCAGAATCATGGCGTCACTGAAGTCAGGTCAGGTCCCCTAAAGTAGGTTAAATAAATAGAGGGAATCTCACTCAGCAGTCAGCAGGTCCCGGTCACCGGATTTTATTTAGTCCTTCCCTGTTTTCCCTATACATAAATAAAATAAGATTATAGAGTATAACTGAGTTGGAACCTTTATTTTATTTAGGTCGGCGATACGCTCAGAACAAAAATTGTAGGTAGTTATCTTATCTTTTTTTTAGGGTTGATGGCTATGAGTATATATGTACAGGAGATACAATAGCTAGTGCCTGCTCAATTTGCTGTCTCAGTAAACCAATAATGAGGATGGGGTCGAAGAGCTCTGAACAGTTTATATATATAATATATGGCTGAAACCAATAGGTATACCTGAGTTATCCATATTTGACAGGCGCTTCGCAAAAAAAAACGCATTACACTAATAAATGAGCCGGTGCCTTTAAGTTAACCGCTGAGGACTTAGTATATGGGCAAGAAGGCTGATAATCAAGTCTTTTTTTTCTTAAAAAAAGAGAGAACACTACTCCGTAATAAGCATGCTTTGTTTGACGCAAATCATGCACATTTCCTAAAGGGGAAAAAACGCTCCGTTTAAAAAAAATCAACAAAAGAAGGAAGGCCCACAGGAGCATGTAGTGCTGAAGCAGGGGGTTATTTTATTTTTTGGTTTAAAAAATATTACAGATAAGGTAGGGTGACCTTTTTTTTTTCTCCTGATCCATTCATTCTCGAAATTGACTTGCAGAGCCCTATCTATGTATGTACTGTACATACCTAAAATACCTCTCTTCTTGATGACTTAATAATTGCCTCTAGCTACCCCGCGGATGATCCTTGCTATCTTCTGTCCGTCCTAACTGTCTGTCTCTCTATTTTATTTAACCTTGGATGGGATTGTGTAAGACAGGCTGTTCTGTTCTATGAACGCAGGAATTAATGACGATAAATAACCTCGACATGTAAGCTTCCACCACGCTGCTGCGACTCCATTTCTGCGTCTAGTTCTCGCCCAATGATGTTAGTTTTCACGATGACTGGGAAATAGAGGCGATCACCCTATTAGATCACATTGATATCACGATGAACGATCGGCATAGGTAAGAGAATCACTCGGGAGTATTAACTGGTAAGTAGATCTGCAATTTAGTTTTGAAAATGGGTTTCGATTGCGTTTTATCTGGCTTCTGACCGTGTTCCCAGTCGCTTTAATCATGCAATAGTGGTAGGTCTCATGGGACTTTGGACATCATCCTTGTCGGCAGCAGAGGTCCCTTGGGCATATATATAGGTAATAACAATGTCCAAGGAACAGGACCTCCTAGGAAATCATGCCAGATCTGAGCTTGTTTATTTAGTCTGAAAAATACCATCTGTGATTGATGAAAAAGTTTTGAGATCAGACCTTGTCCTTTGCATTAACTAATGTATATCACTCTCGATTTATATTGTATCCATCCTCTTGGACTACTAGACCAGAAACAAGTAGAAATATAGACACCAATAAGTAATTCAGATAATTGGTTTTTTTTTCCTTTTTTTTTCCACTGGCTCCTTTTAGCTTGTTCAGTATGCGCCTAAGCAGTCTGATGTAATTGTTGCTCTCCTCTTCAGCTTGTTACTCTGACACTGCCTGAGCCTTTCTTACAAGTTATCCAAATCTAACATCATAAATACTGGACAAGCTCGATAATCAATCGATGGAACAAAAATGGCAAATATTTCACACACTTGAACACTAAACAATTATCATGGCTCATACACGGCCAGCACCATTGGAGATAAAAGTTTATCTTAATTTATCTGTATTCCTAATACTAATACTGCATTGGGGTCATGGGGCTGGACATTTAACCCTAAATAGGTCGTAGATCTAGTCATCCTACTATAATATACTATATTACTGGACCAAATAAGCAATATTTAAATCAGTTGAGGGAAATAACAAATAGGATAGTGGCTATATAAGCAGGTTCAGCTGCAGATTGCAACCAAAAAAAGAAGGGGGTACAATAATGGGGCAATAGGATCGACATGGACAGCAGCATTATTATAACAAATGGCAAAGGGAACAGGGTAGGAATGGGTATGGAATAGAGAGGGAGGCAGAGAGATGAGAAGGTGAGGGTTGTTAGAATGGCGAGAGGTCACAGGTTTTATGTGATTTTCCCGGCCACAGACGGCGACATGTGTGTGACTATGGCTATATTCCTGAAAGGAGCAAAACTAATCGGATTGAGGAATTCTCGGGTCCTCGTTTTACAGAAAAAGGAGAAAAGGAAACAGAAACCTCTGCATCCATACCATTTTAACATGGAGTACTCCGTACACAAGGCCTAAGTACATACGTACCTTGGAACTATCGTTGCAGTTGGCGTAGTCTAATTCGAGCTACGACCATAAACTCGAATCTCTCAAGCCTCAAATAGAGACATAGATGAGATAGAACTACTCGCGGCAGAGAGCTTCGTTTTGACAGGCCCCCTCGGGTTTCTATCAGTCAGGCAGGTTAGCTATTGGCCCAGGCATGAATACCCTTTTTTTTTAAGATCAGTCTTTTACCAGGTACTGAAACGATAACGACCCGTCCTCATCCTCGAGCCAATGGCCCTCCATAGGAAACGGGATCCCGTCGTCATCATCATCTAAGTAATGGTTGTCGTAGTCATCGACTGCACCGCTCAGCGCTGCGACCCTATGCAAGATCCATTGCATATCCAGCAACGCAATGCTCGGTAACGGGTGCGTTTCCGGGTCGTGAGTGCGAAGAGTGAGGATATCGCCAGAACAAAGCTCTTTTCTTTGAACACAATTGTATAGGAGGATGTTGTTCTCGGGTCGACTAAGCTCATTCGGGAGATGTGGTCGTGTGGAGGGCAAGACCCCCTGCCTTGATCCTCTTGAGTCTCCGGAGCCAGAAAAATTGAACTTTGAGACTTTTTCTGTCTGCAGACAGTGTCAAGGGTTTTAATGCGAATAACGTGGCGTCCCAGAAATCGTGAGCCGTTGCAGTTAGCGTCATATAATTATAGCAACACACTTCTGTTCGGTTCTCTGTAAAAATCGCTCTCTTCCATTTCTAGACGCGATCGTGCGTCCAGAATCTCTCTAAAACGGACCAGAAAGAGTCACTCGGTGCATCTCTCATAGAGAAGGGTAAATGTGCGCGACGTTTATCGGCCCGCCAAGCCCAGTCACAACACATTGACCTTGATCTCTCTGCAGGCACTAGAATCTATAAGCAAATTTAACATGAAGTCTAGCTGAGATGAACCTACCAAGTCTCTTGCCTTCTGCGACCGCGCTCCCTTCGTAAGTGAGGATGAACTCGGAGGCTCCTGAGGGGAACTTGGAGGATGCGTTGATGTTACAGGGAAAACAGATGCGGCCGACCCATCATGAAATGGAGAAGAAGACAGTGCAGAAGGTGGCGCAGAGCCACCAACAGAACCTTTCCGCTCGCAAAAACGAGAAGTCCCTGTAAATCGGCATTAGAACTTCTCCTCCATAAGAATAATAACAAAAAAAACGCACATTTTCCGACTATGTCCGCATTTTGATCAGGCTTATAAGCAAGATATGCGTGGAGCAGCTCGGCATCCGTAGACTCCTGTACAAACTCATTAAGCTTGTCAACGTCGGACAGCCACAAGATCGCCCAACTTGTTGTCGAAATTCTTCCATTTGTCTTCGTTTTCAGATGCTCCTCTAGCTTCGCAATCAATCGGATGCGAGTAGGGTCCTCGAATTCTTCACTTGGTCCTCGTACTTCTTCGTCACGTGACGGCAGTTCAAGGGATGCCATTATCAGGATGGAGAGTGGGGAAGCGTTCCAGGTTCGACAGTTCTAATGATAATAACTCCAAGGACAGCGTGATGAATATTAAGTAGCCATTCAGTGGATTTGATTATGAGAGCAGGAACCTATGTATTGACGATAGAAGAGATGGGAAAGGTGGTCAGAGCCTCGGGAGCGATAGGAAGCAACGTCACCTGATCCAAAGGAACTGATAGAATGAATAGCCTCCTTTTGAACTCCTTTATAAAGACCAGCTTCTACATTCCCGTACAGTAAGTACTCAAGCAAAAATGAAATTCGAATTTACATTTACTGTATAGACATTCCCTGAAGAAAATGAACATGTCAAGAATGGTATCAGTCGGTTCTCATTAAGAGAAAAGAAAAAGAAGTGTATCAACTTACCGAATGGGGATATTCTGTGACGGGTGATTCGATCTGGTAGAAAATCCGATTTTATACACTTACTACATGCAGTATATACTCCTTCCTTCTCCTGCAGCAGCTAGTACAAAGCCCGACAATCCCAGCTCTCCGGCCGATCAACATCCCCCTCACCAGTATACACCGCTCTCTTGGGATACACGCACAGCGGCCGCTGACGCAGGACTTTGTCAGGGCCAGGCGCCATGTCGTTGACGTACTTTGTGGCGATGAGGACTTCCGGCGCAGTGCCGTTTTCTACCCAGGCCATCAGCGCCAGTAGCACGTCGTGTTGGGCGTCGTTAAAGCCTGGGACGCCGTGGATGGTGTTGTTGACACCCAGACTGGAGGATTGTCCGTCGCCGGCGATGTACCATGGGGCGTTCATGGAGGGGCTTGTGCCGATGCAGTGGCTAGGTAGCAGTCAGATAGGCTGTCTGGAGGAAGTATGTACTGTACAGTCGAAAGATAATTGAA
Organism: Rasamsonia emersonii CBS 393.64; assembly: GCF_000968595.1. Classification (NCBI taxonomy): domain Eukaryota; kingdom Fungi; phylum Ascomycota; class Eurotiomycetes; order Eurotiales; family Trichocomaceae; genus Rasamsonia; species Rasamsonia emersonii. The sequence goes on from NW_013563261.1 coordinate 35,304, forward strand.
GGTATGCTCACCCCATCCCCGGAATCAAAAAGAAACGATAAAACTCATCGAGATCGATCCCCCTCGGCTGCAGCGCCTCCACAACCCGCTCGTAAAAGTATATACTCGACCCCGTGGCGATAGACGCATCGGACATGCCATGGTAGTGTATGACCTTCCCGCCAGCACGATATGACGGCTCGAGGTCAAAATCGTCCGCCGTGGCGTTGCCCGGGTTGATCTGGTCCGACAGGAAGATCAGCTCGGGCGTCCAGTCCTGCTGCCACTGCCAGTCCGGCCCCAGGCCTAGCATGTATTTCACGTATTCCGTGCCCAGCGGGCTGGGCGAGGAGACCAGACCCCCGGTGCCTCCCCAGCCCCATTCGCTGCCTAGCAGGAAGTGCGGGAAGATGAACGTCGAGTTGGCCTCGACCCAGTCGCGGTGCAGCTTGTTCACTGTCTTGATCTGCTCCGCTGTTAGGCAGGCGGACGTATTATTATTAGTGTTGCTCGCGCAGAGAAGCGTCTCAGGCCGGAACTGGCATCCCAGGGGATCCTGGATGATATTGTCGACGACCCCATCCTGAGGATCGCACTGCCTCAGGACCTCAGCGGCCAGCAGCTCGAACGCCGAGTCCGGCAGGTAGTGCGACGAGTTTACCGGCATATTCCAGATGCCGACGACCATGTGCCCACAGCTGCAGATGCGTCGTCCATCAGGCGGGCGCCCCAACGACGACGCCATCAAACTCGTCCGGATACAGCTGCATTTCCTTCAGGCCCTGCTTGCCGCCGCACGAGCAGCCGCGGTAGTAGCTGTACGTGATGTCGCGGCCGTAGTAGCCGCGCGTGATTGCCTTGCCCTTGACGACCGTGTCGTGCAGCGCCCGGTACCCCCCAGTTGGCGAGCGCGCCGGGGTTGTGATATGCCCAGGCTGGCGCTGAGCTCGTTGGCCTCGTGGCCTGTGTCGGTCGAGACGGCTGCGAAGCCATACCACATGCCGTCGATCTGAGGTTAGCAAGTCAGCAGATGAAGGAAGGAAAATATCAAGATCAAGATCATCTCACCAGCGAGCTCCAGCTAATCGATCCAGCAAAGCCTCCATTCCCGACTGCTCTGAAAAGAAAAAGTCAGCAATCATCACTGATATTTCCCCAGGATAAGTGATAGATACAGAAATCTCCCATTCCACTCATCAGGCAACACGATCCCAAAACTGTACTGCGTATCGTCAGGGAAGGAGACATTTCCTTGCGCAACGCAGCCTGCCCGCGGGAGGGGGTAAGAAGCAGGGTAAGTACCGGCATTGTCAGCCGCAGGAGGCGAAAAGGTCGCGTTGGCGGCGTAGTGGTTGGCGTAGAAGACTGTTGCGTTGGCAGGGAGGAAGCTCTTGATTGTGGAGATGCTGCAGGTGGACATAGCTCTAGCCGCGACAGAGCCGGCAAGCAGTAGGGAGAGCCTGGTACACCTCATGGCGAAGAACTATTGCAGGTCAAGAATGAGGAACTACAGCACGCTAGAGGAATCGAGGATAGCTGACCTAGCCTGACATTTATATTACCTTGCGACGAAAACTTATAAGTGCTTGCGTATACACCGGACCGTCGAACGAAAGCCATAGAAGATTAACTAGACTAGCCAACTGAACAATAGCCCTGCAGTGTACTGTACATGCATAGTACCTAGTAGGGGGTATGTTTATTAACCACGAACCAATCGCGCTGTGTACAGAGTACCTACTCTGTACTAGATTCTTAAATCCTTCATTATGGCAGCCAGCAGTCGGCTAGCCAAGCAATAGAATCGCATTTCGCATACGGAGTAATATTGACAACAACGAACCGATCAAACCGTTCCCTCGCGCGTGAGAACTTTTCCGAAGCCCTAAATACAATTATTCCCTTTACTCCGCAAACAATGCCAACGTAGCGTACCTGGGGTAGCAGCGTAGCTACCAATCTGGTAAATCTGTGGAACGCCAATCCTACCTAAGATAGAGAGTAAATGATCAGCAATCTGAATTCTGATTGTGGGGAGTATATTCTTATTCTTACTGTATCGAACTATTTCTTTACCTATATACCTACCTATATATGTAGATACCTACGTAGGTAGGTAGATAAATAGATAGATAAATACCTCCAAGCCATCCATTTCAAAACAATACTTCTTTTGAATGCTTCTTTTGAGAAGAAGGTTTCATCTTTGAATTAAACAAAAGAGGGGCATGCATACAGCCGTGGGATGTGTGTGCAAATGCAATGTGAAAGGAATGTGCAATATGGACTGTGGCGTAGGAAAAGAGTTTATCCCCCCCTCACGCATGCATGGCATACTCCGTATGTTCATGTCATACAGAGTAAATAGGTAAAAATCTAGAAGCATTCCTCATGCACGGAATTCGTTTAACTATTTCACACCTTCCTTTTCTTCTTCTTCTTTTTTGATTTAATTTAAGCATGGAAGCATATATTAGTAGAACAACCACTCATATGACAAGCAAAGCAAAGCAAAACACTATATGACTGTATTTTTTTTGTTTTTAGAAAAAAAAGGAGATGACAAAGACAACACAATACAAGATGGATAGAAAAATAATATCAACTTAATATAATTCAATTCAATTCAATTCCTTCCAGTAATTAATACACGTTGAGATCCACTCATGCCAGATAGACTATAGACTATAGACGAGTGAATCTCATCTCGTATTATTCATATTCGCAACCAACCAAGAGCCAACGAAAAAAAAATAAGAAATGGGGAAAAAAAAAGAGGAAAGAATAATTCAATCTGCGCATAATAATGGTCCTGACAGTTATTTTTTTTAAACCTCTGCAGAATATTACTGCAATGAATATATGTATATTCGATTAAAGTATTCCGTTAGTTACTAAGGTAAATACTTCTATACTGGATGATACCGTATTATTACCAAGCACAAGTGGGGTTACAACTCCAGATTGGTCCCCACACTCCAGAATTACACTACCCCCGAGTTACGACGCATCCAAAGGGTTCTCTGTACGTCAAATTAAATTTACACTGGTTAAACTCTGTACATTCCGAAAGAAAAAAAAACGGCACAAGAAAGGTATCAGACGAACGAAAATGCTTCAGGCTATCACCAGGAGATCAACTCCGCTGTACACGAATCCTTGACAATGCGTACCCCGTTGACGAACCCGGTCACAGCACCGAAGATCTCCGCACTCCATTGTCTCCAATTGCCCCCGAACCTTCGCAAAAATAAAACTTGACAACACGTAACAGATCCTGCGACGGACGTCACAAGGGGGTATCTCAATTACGCACGAATTTAAGCGAAGAGGACGGCAGCGGCGGCAGCAGCACCAGCAAGGACCATGGAGCCACCGACGTTGCTAGCAGCACCGGTGAAGACAGGCGGGACAGCGTGGCTGGAACGAGTTAGCAGGGAACACGATATGACGGCGAACAGGCTACTTACCTGGTACCAGCAGGGCTGACACCAGTGCCGGCAGGAGAGCCAGGAGCAACGGACGAGGGCTTAACGCCAGCAGCACCAGTAGGAGCAGCAGAGGGAGACAGAGTGATGGTGGAGTAGGTCACGGTCGGGACGCAGGTGGTCAGGGTCAGGACCGAGACGCTAGGAGCAGCAGAGGAAACCGGGTAGGGAGGAACAACGGCAGCGCTGCTGCTGACCGGGGAGACAGCCGAGGAGCTGGCAACCGGGGCAGGAGCCACCGGGGCGCTGGAGCTGCCAGAGCTGCCGGCGGCAGGAGCAGCCGGGCTGGTGGTCACGGCAGCAGGAGCAGAGGTGACGGCAGCCGGGGAGGAAGGAACCGCAGTAGCAGAGTGGCTGCGAGCCGGGCAGTTGGTGACAGTGGGCGCGCAGGAAGTGATGGTCACGTCCTCGGTGGTGTAGACAGTCTCCACAGGAGAGGCAGCGGCAAGGCCGGCCAGGAGGGCAAGAGAAGCAACGGAGAAACGCATTTTGGCGGTCGAGAAAAGTTCACAGGAAAAATGAAACCGTCAAGGGTCGTCGAAGAGAAGAAGGGGTGGTAAGTAGCTGAAGAGAGCGTAGGTAGTTGGGCTGGTAAAGAGCGAAGGCGACCGAAGTCAGAAGCAGGACAGCAAGACGAAGTCGGAATGGAACTTGGGGAGGAGAGGAGAGGAAGCAGAACGAAGGGGGGGTCGGGGTGTGCCTTTGTATGGGCCGGGAGATGAAGCGGGCGATCGGGTCAGGGATGGGCCGAAAGAGAGGCCCCCGCAGCGCGCCCAACGGGGGGCGCCCTAGGCCCGCCTAACCCGCCGGCGCCGAGTCTAACTGGCCGCCGCGGCGTGCTGGGGCCTCTGCCCCGATGCTACCGTACCCCCATAGGCGGGCGCTCGCTGCAGGTACGCCGATGCTGCCCGCGCATTGGCTGACAGCGCACACGTCGTGCTGCTGCCGGACAGCGACTGGCCAGCACGCTCCGCCGTGCCGCCTTGGATGGGCCATTGCGCAATCCCATCTCACTGCCAGGTGGCAGCCCCCAATGCAGCTGGACTGAGGCCTGATCGAGCAACAGAGGATGACTACGATGATATCTGCAGGACGCAGTAAGGCTTTCATGGTGGCTCTCATCTCATCATGTCGAATCAGAAGCATGTACTCCGTACGGGGTACCGAACGAGTGTATGCTGACCGCAAATTGCGGTGGGTCGGAGCCAAGCACTGTCACTGGGTCCGTTTCCCCTGCGCTCGCCCGCCTGTTTCAGCGGTTAGTCAGGGGTTGGCCCACCCGCTCCTGCCCGGTGCGCTCATTGATTGCCGACTGCACCTGCCACGGCGCAACAAACACCCGCATGATGCTTCCTCTGCTGGCCTCCTGTGGCTTGACAGGAGCCTTGCACGCGCTTTCCTTGGTTCTTGAAATTAAATGAAGAGGCGAGTCACTGGCGTATCCTCAGGTAGAGTACGGAGTCCTCTACAGGGTACTCCGTAGATTACTCCGTACCGTAGGGCCAAAGCCTAGCCAGCTGACTCCCTCGAATTATGATTAACCCTGTCATCAAAGCACCATGGATGATGGCGCAGTCTATTGTTTCTCCAACACCCTCCCGGACTGCTAAACCCCGTGTGGCAACCTTCGCGTCTGCTACCTTCCAGAAGCAGGCGAGAAATCGATAATTCTCGCTCAGCAGGAAACATGCTGCTAGTACGGAGTAGCTCGTGGAGAATCCAACACCTCTATTTTTGGGAATCTGCTAGCTGAGGGGTCCAGATCTCGGCTGCAACTGCAAGAATAATGTGTAGTAGAGTTTGTACCGAGTACTCCGTTGGTTACCTCCTTTAGGAAATTCAAGTGTAGTACTCCGTACTCCGACGGGAGTCCTCCGTAAATGGAAGGGCAAAGTACAACTGCCCAAGCTGATACTTACTCGAATGGTCTCACTTGGCACTCGATCTGCTAGAAAAGAGATCGGTCGCAACGTGCAAATGATCTGCTGGCCAGTATTACTCCGTACTCGTATGCATTGCAAACTGAACGAGGTGGGACGGTGGACGGTGGACGGTGGATGGTGGATGACCATCACGCGTCAAGGACCCACGTGAACTCAAGGTATCGATCATCAGGGGGAGGCTGCACTATCAGCTATGATCTACCATTACGAGTCTTCACTCTGAATCTACTGGACCAGTGAAGAGCGCCATCTACGGTAGATATTATTTCAAGGCCTTAGGCCTCTCCGTACCGCGTGTTATTTGTTGCCAAGCCGACATCACTGCCGACACTCCGTCAGTCGACCCCTGCTAGCATTAATTACGGAGTACGGAGTAATACTCCAACACTGTCCAGACTGCAAAACGTGAAAACGCAATTTCAATTCTCAGCGCAGCAGTTGAAGCATTCATACGTAGACTCTGCAGAGTTTATTATTATTCTGTAGTCTGTACGGAGTACTTCGTACAGAATGCAGGGCTTCAGCGATATTGCTATCGCTACTTTCCCCAGAGGGTAATCTTTCTTTCTCCACTACTTAATTACTCCACAGATTTATTATTCGTACGGACTCGACTACGGAGTGCATAGTGGCAAAAGATCATGATTAATTATCTATCTCTACTCCATATCAACAGGAAGTGAGTCAGTTCAATATTAGTTTGGCTTTCTAGTTTTATTTTTATTTCCCTTTTTCTCTGGCTGAAGTGCTCAGTTGAGTATTTTCCATTTCTAGTTCACTCTAGTACAGTCAAGCAGTGCTGGATGATTTTCCGAATATTCTCACCTTGCCAAACCCTAGACTTAGTCATCACTATAATAATGGATACGCCATTGCCTCATGGCCTTCTCTTTGTTTTTTTTTCTGTTGCACGTCGACAATGGTATATGTTAGTATGCCAGTCACCTAGGTACTGGGATCCATCACCCATGACATATCGCTATCATGAGTCGTCGACGCTATGAACTGCACAGAGAAGCGTCCTGATGAAACTCCAAGTATGTACTGTACTGTACATACAAAGAAAGCAACTGAACAATATTCTTGATAAAAGGAAACAGTCGAATATTTGGTGCGAAAGCTCAGATTTCCCATCTTTTTTTTCAGGAGTACCCTGCATATGCAAATCAATTTCTTAAGCCCAACCATACGGTGGTTGGTTATATTTGGCACTAAATAAAGCGACTCGAGACGTTGGAAAGAAATGCAGATATCTAAGAATGTAGGTATGTACAGTACAGTACAGTACATACCTTGGGTAGCTTAGTTGGGCCTTTGAACGAAATTGAAAACGTCGCATTCCCGAAATGTTCGTGAAGGTCGAGGGGGAAAAAAATAAATCATTGCGCACTATCTCCAGATGGAGACTACACAGCCGGCTCAGCATGGGAAACAGCGTATCCATATCCCGATAGATACAGAAATATCCACCAACCAACACAATCATCAGTTCGGGTAGAGAGGGGTTACATGGGAATTACTCCGTATTTGTCAGATGCCCTGCAGTAGTAATAATATATGAGCTTGGCATCATCTCAGTTTAGATTTCGCATTGATGGAGCATGACTGTATCTATGGCAATTAATTGCTTTGCTTTGCTAGACAGTAAACGGAGTTAAAGTAATGAGAATATTCCATGTCTATCCATCAACAGATCCAGATGCCTTCAGTATCATACCACTCGAAAGCTGAACAACTGACTCCTTGCTCGTGTTATTTGGCAATAGCTACTTGTTTGTCCCTTTCGCATCAACAACTACCTCTTTGCAGTCACCACCCACTACCTATCACGTCCTGCCAACCAATCACCCCCATTCCCCATCCCAAGACCCCATATTGATATAGGTATCAATCCCCTCCTAACGAACAGGACTGAAATAGTGCAGCGGTCAGGACTGCACCTGCCAGTGCATACGTCGAAGTCTGTCTGGTCAGAAACAATTTCGGCCCAGCATTCGATCCCTCTGGTTTCGAAAATAAAAAAAATAAGAGAGACCCATTTTATCCTGACACAAAAAGATCTGTGGGGGTGCTGCGGGAGGGACGGCATCCCTTATCAGAAGTTTTCTCTTTTTTTTTATTTATTTATTTACTTTCTTTTTTTTTGTTTTGGCTGGTGATGTTGATATTGTTTCCTTTTTTTGGAAGTATATAAGCTAGCTGATAACCGAACAGCAATACGATACAAGAAGAAAAAGCCAATATTGAATGAAATCCAAGAATGATGGCATATCCCAGCCATGTCAATGAAGCTATATTTATCTCGTGTAAATAGTAGAGTAGCAAGTCACGAGTCCATACAGCGTAGCAGTTCAGGAACCGCAGCCTTACTCGCAAATGGCTTGCTTCTACTGGTTAGAAGTACTAGTCTGCAGTTCCTTGACTATCCAAACATGACTGCGGCGCGTTCTTGCATGGAAACCTGCCAATCGGGAGGACGCTGGATGTTGGTTGTTCCAAGTGTTCGCCAATAATAGTGCGAACGAGTAATGCCAGCGAACTGTGACTTGGCATGATATGATTTATACGGCTCCTTCGAGGCAAGATCGGTCTCCAGGCTGACTTTGTATGCCAATGGTCGTCGTAGCGTGGGCGTGCTATTGGCCGCATGCGATGATCCTCGTTGATACAGCAGCTGAAGCAATGCGTTGCGTTCGATATCCATCGTTCGAGCAGGGAAACCTATTTTCTGTCTTCTCATTGTTATCTGCCCTCCTAGCGAGTGAGACTGCTGAGATTATCATCAGCTGTAATCTGTACAGATGCAGATAGCCAAGAAGCCAGCGCTTGCGGGGCGGCTAATTGTCTCTTTGTCGGCCTGTCGTGCCCCTCCTTCGCCCTCGAGCTGCGACTCCTGCGAGCCCTGCGCGCCCTGGCCTGCGAACACGCAATGATTGACCGATCGGCCAGCTAGCTGGGCGCCTGCAACGAGCAGCAGCTAATAACCTGCCCTCCAACGTCATCTGCCCACAGCATGCTAGCGTCGGCGGGTTCAGCGCCTGAGGAACGAACGAGAGGGCGCTTGATCCACTGTGGATGACATCAGGCTGTCTCAGCCCGGCGGCATCGTCGTTTGTTTGGCCAGACCTTCGCCCAGAAATCGCTGCCCTGCCAGGCCGGCCTTGCGCTGCTGTCAAGGCGTCTCGGCTTGCCATCCACATCCGCACCCTGACCACTTCGTCTTGTCGACATCCAGCTGCGAGGCCTGCGTTTTGTTCTTCTTCCTCTTCTTCGTCTTCTGATTCTGCTGCTCTGCGTCGACCCCTCTCAGTCGTGGATCCAGCTCCAGCAGCGTCATCAGGCCGGTGGAGATCTGCGGGCGCCGGTGTGACGGGCGGGTCACAAGCAGTCAGTCAGCTAACGGCTTCCCCCTCGGCCGCTTCTCGCTCCCATCCCGACAGCGACTGTCGCCTCAACACCACCACTCGTTCGTGCCAGCCCATCGCGTTCTGCTCTCGTTCGTTCGTCGCTGCTCGTCGTTAAAGCTCACGTCACGTCCCGTTCGTTCTGAAATCTGGCCTGCGTGTTTCTGGTGCGGCCCTCGCTCGAGGAGAAGCAACCCCTCTGCTGTGCGGCGGCGCGCTTCCGACGATATCATCGTGCTGGTTCTCGAGATCGTGAAAGGGACAGCAGTCTGCCGCGGTGGCTGACCAGAACGGCTCGAGTTTGCCTCGACAGGGGCAAAACAACCTGACAATGTCGTCCCCAGCTCCGCTCCTCAAACCCCCCGTGCCGGGGTCGCGGAATAACAGCAGTCCACGAGCGCCGCGCCTCACCCTGGGAATCCCTCCCTCGCCCAACGCGAAACCTGTCAATCCGCCGAATGGACAGTCCAACGTCCCGGATCTGCCTCCGCTGCTGCGACCTGCTGGTCGTCCCGCCCCGCCGCAGCTCCGGTTAGCGACCCCCATGGGGAACCAACAGTCCCTCGCCGACGGCGGATCATTGCACGATGGAATCCCTCTGCCGGGCGGGACATCGGCCAGCGGGACGAGCGACGCCAGCGGCCATTCGAGATCGGGGAGCTTCACCCATCATGACGGCAAGGCCAGCGGCCCGGGCTCCGCCTCGTCGTCGACCTATTCCGCGTTATCTTTCGCAATGGGTCTGCGACAGCCTGCCGGCGGCACTCCTGACCCCTCCTCCGCAATCAGCTCGGTCGATGGTGGGGTGGCGATGGAGAGGGACAACAGCATGAACGGGCTTCTCCCCGATCTCGACAAGCTCGCTCTAGAGAAGGGGAGGCCGCTTGATGTCGAAGACCTGGACGACGAGGGATGGCTGGCCGCCAGTGAGCAGAAGAAGATCATCGAGCTGGGCAGTCTGGGCGAAGGGGCAGGAGGGGCAGTGACGCGATGTATGTTGAAGGGTGGGAAGACGGTCTTTGCATTGAAGGTAGGCTTCGACAAAGACTAGCTGTTAAATCGCGATCTGACAGTCATATCTACAGGTCATCACCACCGATCCAAACCCGGATGTCAAGAAGCAGATCATTCGGGAACTGAATTTCAACAAAGACTGCGCCTCGGAGCATATCTGCCGCTACTACGGTGCGTTCATGGACAAATCCACGGGGACCATCTCCATTGCCATGGAGTTCTGTGAAGGAGGAAGCCTGGATAGCATCTACAAGGAGGTGAAGAAGCTTGGTGGCCGAACGGGCGAGAAGGTTCTGGGGAAGATTGCGGAAGGAGTCTTGAATGGCTTGACCTATCTCCACAGCCGGAAGATCATCCATCGAGGTACGGCTTTTTTTTATTTTTTTTTATTTTCTTTTATTTTTGGTACTGGTGCTTACTGACCGCCTCTGCAGACATCAAGCCATCGAACATCCTGCTCTGTCGAGACGGCCAGGTCAAGCTCTGCGATTTCGGGGTCAGCGGCGAATTCGGCACGAAAGGCGACGCCAACACGTTTATCGGCACGTCATACTACATGGCTCCGGAACGGATCACGGGTCAATCGTACACCATCACATCGGACGTGTGGTCTCTGGGCGTCACGTTGCTAGAAGTGGCTCAGCATCGATTCCCATTCCCTGCCGACGGGACGGAGATGCAGCCGCGCGCCGGCCTCATCGATCTGCTCACGTACATAGTCCGCCAACCGATCCCGAAGTTGAAGGATGAGCCGGAGAATGGTATTCACTGGTCCGACAACTTTAAGTATTTCATCGAGTGCTGGTGAGTAGAGTCCCCCTATCCTCTTGTCGTTCACTCTCTGACGACTTCACAGTCTCGAAAAAGATCCCCCGCGAAGAGCGACTCCCTGGCGGATGCTGGAACATCCGTGGATGCTGGACATCAAGAACAAGAAAGTCAACATGGCCAACTTTGTCAAGCAGGTGTGGGACTGGAAGGACTAAAAAAGTACCTCGAGGGGTCACTTCTTTCCAAACGACCTTTTTTCTTTTTTCGTTTCAATAAAAAAACGATCTATTTTTGTCTCTTTCTTTCTCACCGGCTGCGCCTGCTTAACTTTTTTTTTTGTTTCGGACCTGGATGTCATTGTCATTGAACTCAATTCGATTGGATCTGATCTTCTCCATTTTTTCTACGACGAGCTGTACGTACAGTACATGAAATGCCTTTCCTTGATTGATATGGACCCGGGAGTTTTTGTTTTTTGTTTTTTGCTCTTGTTTTTGACTTGTCATTTTTGATGTTTTTTTTTTGATTGATGCCTGTCTCTCCTTTCCTTGGATATAGTGTTGTTACTTTTTTTGCATGTTTTGATGAAATGGGCTCTGTTTTCTGTTCATCACCACAAGCTGTATTTCCTTGACAGACAAGCAGACAAGCAGACAGACAGACAAGCAGACAGACAGACAGAAAAAAAAGAAAAAAGAAAAATTTGAGCAAAAAAAAAACGACAATGATGACGACAAGTTGCAAATTGCAAATACTAGGTCTACAGGAGCTATCTAGCTAGCTAACTAAATAACTAGCTAACTGCATGGCATTGCGTTGCATTGCATTGTATGGCATTGGAATCAACATAATCAATCGCAAATATGTACGTACTGTATGTACTGTACAGTACAGCGTGCTTTGTGATTACTTACTTACAGCAACTACCTACCTATCTAGTTGCAAACGAGCAAGAAAACAAGCATTTAACTTTTCTTTACCTAGCTTGGTAGGGTAGTAGGTAGGGTAGGGTAGGGTAGGGTAGTCTCCCTTGGGGCGACAAAAAACAAAGAGAGAGAGGGGGAGAGAGATGATATTATTTACCTATTTATTTATGCATTTATTTATTTACTGTCAACAGAGTTAAATACATACATAAACAAAGAAATAAATAAAAAAAACTAAAGTAAATAAATGGTGAATGCTGAATATTTAAATACTCCGTAAAGGGACAAATACCAGGAAAAAAAAATATGATTGTTCAACTAAGACAAAGACTAGAAGTAAAAGATGCAATCATCTCTGTTTCCATATTACATATATGACTGATCATCGTAAGTCGTCATTAATTACAAGTTGATTATATCTAGCTGACTGATGCTACCGGTTATTCATATTCACTGGCTGAGCACCCAAAACCCAGCCGATTCCACTGGCTAGCCCGCCCGTCACCATGTTGCTGACCATGTCCCGCTTGCGCACCCGGCCCGGCGTTGTAGACGCTTCGCCGTGCTCCGACACGTCCGGCCTGCTGCCTTCTTCGCTGGTTCGAGTGCTGCCGCCCTCTTGCGATGAAGATCCCCCAAGCGACAGCCTGCTGGCGTGCAGTGGAAAAGCGCTCTTGCTGAAGGCTCGTGCCGCCCCTCGAGCGACGTCGAACAGCCCCATCGGCGCTTCCTCGTAGCCTGACGCCGCGTGTTGACTGCGCGCGCGCGCGCGTCGGGCCCGTTGCTGCTCGTTTTCGAACGCGTCCAGCTCCTTGTCCGTCGGGCCAAAGCCCCCGGGCACGGTGGGCATGGATGCCAGTTTGTCGCCTCTCCGATCCCATTCCTCCGCTTCCTGCGTCTCGCGGTTCCGGAGCACCGTCATTTCCTCGTCGCAACGGCGCCACGCACCGAGTATCTCCGGAAGTGGTTCCGGCGAAGGAGCAAGGATCAAGGCAAGGGACAGGAGCTCCATCCGCTGAGAGAGATTCGTGATCTGAGACTGGAGATTTGGACTGGCTGTTTCAGCGGGACGATAGCGACCTGCATTATAGGCGGCACGCCAGGAAATATCGTCCTCGATGGGCGGCTTCGGAGACTTCGAGCTTGGGAGGAGAGACGGAGGTGTCAGGCGTGTAAATATGTACGAGTATGCGGTCCCAAAGTCATTCGACGACAGGGCTGACGAGACGGCCATGGAGATGACTCGCCGCTCAGCTGTGGCGGACGCCGCTTCTGGGGAAGGAGGTGGAGTAATCCCATCTAAGTGGCTATCTTCTTTTGGAGATGTTGGAAGACCAGCCGCAACGAGATTCCGCCCGATTGACAGCAGATCATCCAACTTCGTGTAGCTCTTGGGATTCTGCTCCAGCACTTTTTCTATCAAGGACAGAGGGTCAGGGTGGACGCGGATGCTAACGGGCTGGAACGGAACCCCATGCTGCAGCGTCAGCGAGTAGAATGACAGCGCATGAGTCGCCGCGATGAGCGCCTCAATTTCCTTAAGTGACTTTGAGTTGGGAAAATGCGGCTGAAAAGCTCGGAGGCTGCACATCAAAAATTGCGGTTAGCGAGAGTCACAGACAGAAACACAAATGGGCATGAACATACATATCCAGAGCCTTTTTCATCTTCCCTCGAGTCTTGTTGCCGTTGCTTGCGTTGTCGTAGAATGTGATAATCGTCTCTCTGGCAGCGGCTTCCACCTGCTCAGGGCTCAACGGAGAGTCGGGCGATGTGTAGATTTTTGCGGCCGACTGATATTCTGCCAGGAATTAGAATCTCTGTCCATCTTCGGGCGATGAGTATCTTACCTCCAACAGTCAACATCGCCTTCAGTATTTCCGTCTCGACCACGTCCCGCGCTACCCTCCAGAAAAGACCATGGTACTCTCGCCTTGAGTCACCCTCCTTTCCTTCAGACGATCCCTGCCAATCTCGAAGCCAAAGTATCTGCGCACGTATTCTTCCCCAGTCTCGTCCAGGCTTCGCCTGCTTTACAATGGTCTCCACTAGGCTCCGAAGCTCCAGCAGTTGTGCCTCGTCACTACTCTGAAGGCATATAGTTGCCACCGTTCTGCAGGAAGTCGGATATCCCAGTTCACCCAAGGTGCGTAGAGAAAGTAGCAAGGCGTCGAGAAATGCAACCGACTGCGTTGTAGGTGACGTTAAGGGGTTAGAACGCGTCAGCAGGGCATTTTGTAGTAGTGAGGCTTTTGATGCTGATGAAATTGCCCCCAGATCCAGATGTAAGGAGGGAAGGGATGGGTCATCGATAGAAAGAGGGACGTCGTTCTCCAGTTGGAGCAGCTCCGCAACGCTGGAAGTGATCCGAAACGAGCCTTCCAGAGAACGCCTGCCAGGGTCTGCATTGGCGTAAACAACGGCAAGACCTGTTTGCCCGTAAAGTTCCCTCAGACGCAGCTTCTCCTCGTCACTGGATTCCTCTTCGTTGTTGTAGCCACCAAGATCGACATCTTCCGGCCCTCGCCACGACACAAACGCCCCTACAACTCGATCGAAATCCGCCAGACTTTGCGATAGGAGCCATTCGTTGACCTCTTGCCAACCAGACTGTTCAGTTTCATTCGGCATCAAGCCATCTTGTACCACCGAACTTCGTCCGCCTGCGTGGCTAAGCTTCCGTCTCTTGAAACGGGCCTCCCCATACATCCAAGGGCCGACAAGTCCCCTCAGATTCCTCGCCAGGTCGGTGTTCGTGTCGTTAGAGCTTGCCATCGAAAGCAAAATGTTAATAGCTGTTGCTTTATCCATAGAGTCCAGTGCATCCAAGGACAAAAGCTCTTCTCTGCCGGGATAATACTCGTAGTTTAGCCGCAAGAGCGGCAGTAGCCTTGAGATCAGCCATGTTCGAAGGGTTTCGGAGCGCTCGTAAAACGGCAGCAGGAGGTCAAGGATCAAGGTCTGCAAGCCCGTTTCCGCATCTATCCTATATGCGCGATGGATAAGGAACTGTGTCAACAGATCTGCGGAATCTGTCGGTTCTGCGGCGTGCGGGTATCGGAGAGGGAGCAAGCGGAGTCTTCGCAGGCGCTTTCGTGCGACAGCCTCTTGGAGATCTTTGACAGAAGATAGATCAATCTCCTGCGGTTCGGAGTCGGATAGGGATCCATCGATGAGACTGTGCAACACTGGAGTATAGCGCTGGGGCGGCGTGCTCTCTGGGAGAAAGGTCAAGATGATGCGGAAGAGCCGCTCTGGAGTGAGCGACGTGGGAAACTGCCGCTGCAGCCGTGGCAAGGGGGCAACATTGCCGGCAGAACAGAGCTCAGCAGCAAGGAGAATCGCATGAGCATCTGACAAATGCGAGAGATCTGCCATGGCGCGTTCCTCGCATGGAAGAAAGGAGACTTGCGCTCGTCGCTGCTTGGAGTGGCTGGTTTCCCCGTACGGGAACCAACGCAACCAATCGAGCATGGACCCGCCCGATGCCTTTCCCGGCGGAACGTCAAGCGCAACCTCCATCTCCGATAGCAATATCCTCTCTACACGCCCTCAATCACCTGCTCCCCCACCTCCCTCAACAACATGGCGTCCGGATACGGTCTCAATGGCGGTATGTTGTCTCTCGTGATGATTTGCTTTGCGTGTTGCTGCAATTGGCCTTGCTGGCCAACAGACCTTGCGCAATCGCTCGGAATAACGTGGCTAACGACCGTCTGCTTTGCAGGCCCCTCCCGCTGCTTTCCCTTCTGGCAAGAACTCCTGGGATGCTACGTGGTGAACGGCAGTGAAGGAGATGCCGGAAAGAAGAAATGCATTCCCGCCCTCGAGGACTACTATGAATGCCTGCACCACACCAAGGAGGTACGTCCTTGTTTCCCGGTGATGCGCGCATACCCATCTCTCGATATCAGAAAGCAAGCGTGACGTTTGTCAACACCAGTATCTGACATAAGGGAATAATCAGGCCCAACGCGCGAAGAGAATTCAAGCCGCGTACCGCAAGGCTGAGGCCTCGCACCCACGAGAAAACGCACCAAAGGCAGAGCAGATCCGAAATCTGGGATTGCTAGGGAAGGAGGAGGACACAGCTAGCGTTTTGGGTTCTTGAGGGAGGTCCAGTCCGGCGGTATATGGCATGACTTGTGGATCGGCCGCGCCTTGAATTTTTCGGAAGCTGGAGCGCAGCCCTGTACAGAAATGATATCGCAATACACTTTTTCTTTTCGTATTTGCAACCATCATCGGATCCAATCGGTTCAAGTACTATTCACGCTTCTGTGGATGTCCTTCATCTACGTCTCGAGGCCCATGACCTCTATCCATACTCTGGAAACCGCTTTGCTCCTCGTGCGACCTTTTCAGCTGTATTGTAGGCAAATGGGAAGTCAGATTGACATCTGGCAAATCGCGTGGTTGTACAATGGCACTCCATGGGTGCTGCCTGAAAGTGAACTACAATGAAGTAGCCGGTGTTTCACATGCTCAGCTCAGATTAAACGAGTTTATCTAGGTAGGTCAAATATTGTTCAAAAATCTGCAAGCAGCTCGCTTTTGCCTCACCCAGTGCAAACTTCTCGAATCAACTTGTGAATCTGCGGTGGCTTCCAGGTTCCAGGAGCAGATCACTGCTTCGGCAGAGTAGACTACGCCTATTCCAGTCCTGCTTTGTCCCAACATGGAAAGAACCATGGTTCAGTATATGATGCAGTGAAGCATTCGACTAGGCAGATCCATAAGTGATTCGCAATAACGGCGCTCCCTAGTAGCCAGTTATTTATTCGAGACTGTCTTTTCACTTGTTTTCTTCCTCCACTCACCTCCTCGCTGTCTTCCAGTCTCGCACCCGTTTCCTACCTGCTCCCTTTCACTCTGCCTGAAATCTTCCCATCTAAACACTTTACCTGACGTCTTTCCATCTAAAACCCAGCAGCCTACTCTGCCTACAACTATTCAGTATGGCCGCCATGGTCTCGACGCGTCGTAATCGTGGTTCTGAAATCGAACTGTGCTATGCCTCGCCAGTCACCACCACCGGTGCCATTTTGCCTCCTCCACCGTCCCCTGCACCGTCTGCGGCATGGACTCGTGATGGGAGAAAAAGAAAGACCAGAAGCTCCAGTGACGATTCTGGCGAGCAGCTTTTGGATGAGAAGATCTCCGGACAGGAGGTCCGTACCTGTGCGCAATACCTACCCGAAGTGAAAGCCTCCCCAAATATCATCCCCTCCAGGAACGGCTAGATGACCGTAATGGACATCTGCAGCAGTCTATGATTTCCATCTTGGAGTCGTACCAGGTTGACTTTCACTCTATCGACCTATGTGGACGAGGTCCCAGTTTGATCCAGAGCCAGACCTCATTCCAACCGTGCTTGTCCTGGCGGTAAAGCATGAGCTTGATAAGAAATGGCTCCAAGCTTGCAGAAAGATTCGTTCCTTTCTCATGAGTGAGAATTTGGCAGGAGTCTCTGTCGAGATTGCAGATTCGCGAGCTTTCGAACCTCTCCGATACTCTCCGGTCCTCCCAACGGATCTCATCTATCCTATCTGGAATAATGTCCTTGACCGCATTCTATCGGAGGTTGATCTAACTGAAATAAAGGGCGTCGAGTGCTTCCGTTTGGGGAAGAATGAAGATCCGAAGGAGAACCCTCCGACTGTTATCCTGACAGTTGCAAGGGGGTCAACTAAAGACTGGAGACCTGTTCGTGAGCAGATCATCGACATACTCAATAGTTTCCAGCTTGCCTCCGTTGGTGTTAGTATTGGACCAGGAGATATCGTGAGATAGAATGGCGCTTCCACACCGCTGCCAGACTGAGAAACTGGGACAATCCCAATACGAAGATCAAAGACGTTTACAAAGCTGGTCGCTCGACAGGCTACACTGCCGGCGAATACTTCGATCTGAAAACCGCCTCTATAGCTACTGCGTACGAGGACGGCAAGCTGAAAACAAAAGTCACAATAGAACACTGCATCACAAGGCGCCATGGAAAACCTTTCTCTTTGCCACCTATCTATCAGACGAACTCACAGCTCACCTAGCTAGTCTAAATGACAGGATTCAATGACATCTCAGCAGAGTTCACGACCCTCAAATTCTGGCCGTAGTAATAACAGAGCTAACACCTGTGAGCCCTGTGACCTTGGCACAGTTAACTACCTAGAGGAAATTGAAATGAAATGTGCTGTACGGAGTATGTACCCGATGGGCCGGTACACGCCTGCCCCGGCATTGTGCATACTTTGCCTGTTTCAGGTACCCATGCCCAAGGGTCTAAACCCTTTCTGGTTTAGACTATTGGGCACGGGTACCTCGGGCAGACACCTACCTAATGTAGTAATCCATATCAGAGTGTCAACGAGCAAACGATGAATGCAAGCTGGACGACGAGCAGATTTCTTTGTTTTAGGTAGGCCTGCAGTGGCTGCCTAGTGGTGAGCCAGCTACCAGCCTCGCTTATATGACTCACCGACCAAATATTTCGAATGCTACATCGTTGCGGGCATAGCTCACATTGAGTTATGCAATGAACACGGGATCACTCCACGAGCCTTTTACGAATTTCAGGTCCTTCCTACATACAACGAATTCCAGAAGGCAATCGTAGAGAAGATCGAGGCTCTTTTCGAAAGAGCCATGGGCAGCACCATCGGTGGTGAGGAATCGAGGGTTCGAAGTGAGGACGTCGACCGTGACAGCTTTTCATACCGAAACTGGGCACGAAAGCACCTATACTGGTACATGAAAGATGTTCAACCACTCTTCAAGCAAAGGGCAAAGAAGCTCAAGAAAAAGGGAGGAAGTGAGGGACTCTTGTCTAGGGAAAAGGACTCACTCTCACCAAAATTCAATGGACCTTCCGCAATCTTCTGTTTTGACGAGGCAAGAGAACTTCTGAACAATCCAACAGAAATAGAGGAATCGGATATGATGTTTCTTGCACTCCGCCGAGCATTAAGGCAACAGACAAAGTCTGCAAAAAACCAAGACGAGAAGGAATTTTTCGCCGTTCTGCTCGACACATCGTCGAAAGTCAATGCTTTTTCACCCCAAAAAGAACTCGATCCGAGTGCCAAGTGGACAGAGTCTGATAGGCTCTTTACTCCAATCTACAAGATCGACAGCATGGATGTCTTTGCGCGGGATACTGTTGATGGGGTGCCTAAGGTTGCACTTAAGCCGATTCTCAAAGACGGAGACTTGAAGTCCCTTTTCAGTCTCGGAAGACCGCTTTGGGGCGCTATGGCTGAAAGGATGGAAATCAACGACTTGGTCGATTTTGCTCTGTCCAAAGCCTATGGAGGCATACCGGGTGGTGATACCATTGATGATGTTGTTGGGCTGGCACTGCTTTCTTACCGGCTGTTTTTCTACGTAGTCTCACCCTGGCTGGCAGAAAAGCTCTCATCTGGATATCTGAGATATATCCATGGCATCAGCGACGATTGGAAGTTGCTACGGACCGTACAACCTTCGGAACCGATCCTCGCCCACATATCGTCCTGTGAAACCAAATCCCCACTCAAGCGGCAGAGGCTCATAGAAGCCCTCTACAGCAACATCATGCAAGGAACGATTCACCTCGGGGACATTGGTGAAATGGTGGCCTGTTTAGTTTTCTTGTTCACCTTCGACAAGGCGGCCACCACGGATTTACCAGGACCGATCAAGTTTTCGACATTCTTTGAGTCCCTGGTCTCCCATGATGTCTTTGCCGACTTCAAGATCCGAATGGAGGACGATTCAAATATGAAGACTATTCTAGACGATGGTCACATTTTCTTCAATCATTTTATCAGAGCTACAGAGGAGATTACTCCAGAGACTCTGACCTTGGTGTGGCGTTGTGGTGCGGGCATCATAGCCCCCACTGGATGGAAAGGTGGTGACTTGTCATTCCTATCGCGATACCCAGACGCAATACCATGTCGTTTATCATGGTTCAGGTGAAGAACAGGGCGAACAGCAGCATCACCGATGGCCTGAAGAACGAGGCACTCTCAGCACTGGATACAGCCGCCAGCAATCTGGGGATCTCCGGGCCATTTGTGGGCATGTTGATGTCTCTCCGCGGAAAGCAGGGCAAAGAGACGATCGAAACAATATATCCCCCTCTTCTCCCTGAAATGAAGACCAGGCAGACCGAAAAGCAGATGGAGACGGATGTGTCGGGCTCGAAAAGTGGATCCAAGTACAACTGGACTTCCAAA
Source organism: Rasamsonia emersonii CBS 393.64 (assembly GCF_000968595.1). Lineage (NCBI taxonomy): Eukaryota > Fungi > Ascomycota > Eurotiomycetes > Eurotiales > Trichocomaceae > Rasamsonia > Rasamsonia emersonii. The sequence continues at coordinate 55,048 of NW_013563261.1, forward strand.
CCTTCGAGAGTCATTCTGGTTTCAATTGGGATGAATTCCGATGTCTTCCCCGGGCTGCAGTTCAATGATTCTGCAAGTGGCGTCCCGCAGGCCGAAAAAAAGAATCCTGGACCTGTTAACCAGTCTTCTGGACTGCACGTCTGAGATCGCGACGGACTCCCAAGACGACTATTACAGCATCTGTCCGTGCTCCGTCATTCGAAGTGATCAGTCCTTTTCACTCGTGTCTCAATGTTGTTCCCAGTTCTGATTTCGTGCCTGCAATTACCGGTAGCAATTTTCGTCCCTTTATGCCGATGAAACATGCTGCACCTATGGTGCCCAAATAGCATTGGATCTTCTGGCAGCCTCCTATGCTAGATATCAAGTCCATCGTGTTTTTTCAGGAGGGCCACCACACAAGGCTCAAGAGGATATTTTGTGGCTGGATCAAAAGTTCCACTGACACACTTTCCATCCATCATGACTTCCAACCACCAAAAGTGTAACCTTACTGTTGTGCATCACTTAGTTAGTTCATCCTACCTAATACAAGTCACTTCCCTTTATAGTCAAAGCATTACATCTGCTAGTAATAGTACCTGATATTCAGTTAAGAGGGCTGCCAGAAAATACTAAGAACATACTAAGAGCCGGATCTATCTACAAGCTAACGCCTGCTGCCCTTTTTGGATATATGTTTTTCCTTCCCAAAAGAAAGCAGGTGAAGAGGCAAAATAAGGAAATGGAGATCTGCGGATCTAACCGGACTTGGCCGGCTTGATGTCTGCAAAGTGCCGTGAGGCCATGTCGATTTCGGACATTACTCTTGATGCTTGTTATCTGGCTAGTAGAAGATCTCTTTCTCTGTATCCCTCACGTAGGAGACAGTTCGCCAATCAAAGGATTCAAGTGATTGCCACAAGCACAAGAGGCGACAGAGCATACCGCATCATGCTGATCGTAAGGGACGCCATCACGTGACATGCACGAGAAAAAAGCTTTTGATCAGCGCGGAGACGCTAGGCCCGATCGGGACTGGTGTTTGCCGCGCCATCCTGGGCCGACGCGCCGGGCCAACGATGTCCCAATGATATAAACAGCCTGCGCAACCTCGACTCTCTCGCTCCAGCAGTACCCAACACACGGACGGCCATCGCCTTTGCTTACGGCCACGCATCGCGCCGCACGCCTCCGGAGACCCTGTCCTTGAATATTGCCCCAGCTGTCTTCGGCCTCCCACCAACTACCCGGTGCTGCCGGAGCTCTTCTCTTGCCGCGCCCGTCGTCGCTGCTTCTTCACGGGGCGTGCCTATGAAGGTGAAGTGATCTGATGGCTATCGCGTGGTTGTAATATAATCCACATGGGCATCCCAGACTGCCCACCTTAACAGCTGTCCACTTTATTCTATCTTAATATTCACGACTTGCTGTATTCCTTCACTTTTGAATTCGCCTCCCCTTCCTTTTTGACTCATATTCTCTTCTCTTCTTTCTCTTACTTCTTTTTCTTCTTTTTTTCTTTTTCTTACTTGCTTCATCTGTCACTTCAACAAACACACGCGTTGCGCAAGCGTACTAGACAAGCGCGATGACCTCCAGGTGAGCCGCCTTAGCCAATCTACTTGCTGTCGCAGCAGATCCGCTAACCTTTTTCTCTCTAGGCTCGACCGTCTAGTCACGTGAGTTCACCCAACCGCATTGTGACATGCCACACCCGCAACTGACCAATCATGTTTTTAGTTTACTTGAGACAGGCAGTACGCCCGTCATCCGGAATACTGCCGCCCAGCAGCTGGCAGATGTCCAGAAGCAACATCCTGACGAGCTGTTTAATCTCCTGGGGCGCATTCTGCCCTATCTGAAATCCAAGACATGGGACACCCGGACAGCCGCAGCTAAGGCCATTGGCCTTATTGCTGCCAACGCTGAGCCCTATGACCCAAACAAGGATGATGGACTGGAGATCAAGAAGCCTGAAGATGACGATGATGTCGAAATCAAGACAGAGGAAACTCCGTCGTCACCGGATGATTTGCTTCAGCTTGATAATCTGGACATAGCATCTATCCTGAAATATGGCAAGAAGCTGCTTGGCAGCGCTGGTAAAGAATATGAATACTCCCTTGCCGGCATGGACCCTGCTGCGAGGTTGCAACATCAGAAGAAAACCTTGATTTCCCGTCTTGGATTGGCGGGTGAGTACATTGATAACGACCTGATCGACGAGAATGACGTCGTCTCTCATTCGCGCACCATGTCGGGATCCAAAGGAGACAAGTCGATTACCTCCGTGTCGCGACAGGATAGTATGAACAATGGTTCCCCTCAAGCCTTGCAGTCACCTAGTGAGCATCCGAATGGCGAAGAGACCAGCGGCCTCAGCAAGCGTCAGCTGAACCAGCTCAAGCGGAAAAACAAGCAGAACGCAAAGATGGGTGCTAACAAGGTCCGTGTCGTGGATCTTTCGTCTCGAAGAGCATCGGATGCCGTCCCCTCCCCACCAGTTGCCACCCCCCATGCCGTCAAGACAGAAATGGGAGATGACGGTGATCGCAAGCCGGACTACTTCTCTCTCGAGCGAGAAGGTGGTGATGACGAAACCAAAATCGTCTCGGAGTTCAAAGGTCCAGTTGTTCCGGAGAAACCGGCAATCCAGACTGAGGCCGAAGAACAAGGTTTGGAATGGCCATATGAGCGCATGTGCGAATTTCTAATGGTCGACCTCTTTGATCCAAACTGGGAAGTTCGCCACGGCGCCGCAATGGCACTCCGTGAAGTGGTCCGTGTTCAGGGTGCCGGTGCCGGGCGCGTCCATGGCAAATCGAGAGCGGAAAACAACATTCTTAATCGCAAATGGCTCGAGGATTTAGCCTGCCGCTTACTTTGCGTATTCATGTTGGATCGCTTCGGCGATTATATTTCGGATAACGTTGTTGCTCCCATTAGAGAAAATGTCGGTCAGACCCTGGGTGCCGTCTTAGCTCACTTGCCCTCTCGATCAGTCGTCCTGGTCTATCGGATCCTCCACCGGATAATCATGCAGACGGACCTGGGTCTTGACCGGCCCATCTGGGAGGTTTGCCATGGCGGTATGATCGGCTTAAGATACCTCGTAGCGGTCCGGAAAGACCTCTTAGTGAAGGATTCGAAATTGATGGATGGAGTGCTGGAGGCCGTCATGAAGGGACTAGGCGATTATGACGATGATGTACGTGCTGTCAGCGCGGCCACTCTCGTGCCCATCGCCGAAGAGCTCGTTGCTTCACGCCCCGGAACTCTGAATACTTTGATCAATATTGTCTGGGAATGTCTTTCGAATTTGCAGGACGATCTCAGCGCCAGTACGGGATCTGTAATGGATCTGTTGGCCAAACTCTGTACGTTCCCAGAGGTTCTTGATGCAATGAAGGCCAACGCTGCAGATGATCCAGAGGCCTCATTCGGCAATCTGGTCCCGCGCCTCTATCCTTTCCTGAGACACACCATTACCAGTGTGCGGCTAGCCGTTCTGCGAGCCCTCATAACTTTCCTACAGCTCGAAGGTGAGGGTACCAATGCGTGGGTCGATGGCAAAGCGATGCGCCTGATATTCCAGAACCTGCTGGTTGAGCGGAATGAAGGTGTCTTGAAGCAATCTCTCCAGGTCTGGTTCGAGCTGCTTAAAGCTCTAGAGGCGCGCGATTTTTTCAAATCAGAGGCACCCTTGGGTTCGCACATCCAGCCACTCATTACCCTAACTATGGGTCCTTTCGGTGTCCCTCGATACCCGATACCCATGAACGCGTCTTTGTTCATCAAGCCATCAGGGTTACCGTACTCGAATGCTGCGGCCACCACTAGGAAACCGTCTCCCAGCAGGGCTTCTGCAGGTGCTGAATCTTCCACAAAGGGTCGTCGGCGAAAGGCCGAGAAGAAGGAAGCACCTCCCCCCTCAGCCCACAATGTTGACGGCCATATGCTGCAAGGAGATGTTGACTTAGTCGGTGCGGACACCTTGGTGAGATCCAAGATCTATGCGGCACAGGCTCTGGGTCACTTCCTCTTTATTTGGGACTCGAACAATCTCCCTAGTCTTTGGCAATCCGTCTTGCCTGGGCTCAGCTGGCCAGGTTCAACCTCGCAGCTTGCAGCAGCCATGGTCGTCGAAGAGTATGCCAAACGTGCTGGCCCCAGCGGGAAGTACACAGCATTGTTATGCGAATCGTTGCGGCCCATCGTTGAGGCTGAGCGACCTCCCTGGTATAGTGACATTGCTTGCTACCTTCATATTGCACGAGCGCAATGCCATTCGCTCCTGAACGCCTTCCGAGACCATGCGCACGTTCCAGCAGGACGACTACCGACTTTAGCGGTCCTCGTCCAGGGAGACAACGACGCAGGTCCTAATGCCTTTTCCATCAGCGACGCCGAAAGGGTTATTGGACCTGAATTTGAGCGTCTGAAGAAGAGTCTGACACCCGCTCAACGTGTTACTGCTCTTCAGGTCTTGAATGATACGCGGGCGAGTGCCGAGTCGGCCATCGAAGACGCAAAGGCCATCAAAGAACAGAGGGACATGCGCATTCGGGCTGCAACAGCGGGCGCCTTGGTAGCCTTGCAAGACATCCCTAAGAAACCCAGCCATATCATCAAGGGGATGATGGACAGCATAAAGAAAGAGGAGAACAGCGAACTTCAACAACGGTCTGCGTCAGCGATTGTGAATTTAATCGACTATTATACGGCATCCACGAAGCGAGGACCTGTGGACAAGGTGATTGGCAACCTGGTCAAGTATTGCTGTGTGGACACGTCGGAGACGCCCGAGTTCCATCCTAATGCGCACCTCGAGAAGTCTATATTATCGCTCCGCAAAGAGGAAGACCGCAGAGATCATGCCGATCCAGCGAAGTACGAGAAGGAGGCCAAGGAGGCAAGGATCATGCGGAGAGGAGCTAAAGAGGCTCTGGAGCAGTTGGCCGTCAAATTTGGGCCTCAGCTCTTGGAGAAGGTCCCTAATCTTACGTCTTTGATTGAGCGGCCGCTGAGGGAGGCGCTCACGGGAGAGCTGCCGGCCAACATCCGCGACCCGGAGAATGAACTGGGCCAAGAAGTTATCGATGGATTATCTACACTTCGTGCTCTTGTACCCAAGTTTGATTCCGGTCTCTACCCTTGGGTCGTCAATCTCATGCCTATCATCGCCAAATCGTTGCAGTGCGAGCTTTCTGTCATCCGTTACGCGGCTGCCAAGTGCTTTGCAACCGTGTGCAGCGTTATAACGGTCGAAGGCATGACCATGTTGGTCGAGAAGGTGCTTCCTACGATAACCAATGCTTTGGATGTCCATCATCGCCAGGGTGCCGTCGAATGTATATATCACCTCATACACGTTATGGAGGACGGCATTCTCCCGTACGTCATATTCCTCATTGTCCCTGTCCTCGGAAGGATGAGCGATTCCGATAACGACGTGCGATTACTGGCGACAACTTCGTTTGCTACTCTCGTCAAGCTTGTTCCTCTTGAGGCAGGGATTCCAGACCCACCGGGTCTCTCAGAGGAGTTGCTCAAGGGGCGTGACCGTGAGAGGAAGTTTATAGCTCAAATGCTGGATATTCGCAAAGTGGAGCCCTTCAAAATCCCCGTTGAGATCAAAGCAGAACTCCGATCGTATCAGCAAGAGGGAGTCAACTGGCTTGCCTTCCTTAACCGTTATCATCTACACGGTATCCTGTGTGACGACATGGGTCTTGGCAAGACGCTGCAAACAATCTGCATTGTAGCCAGCGACCATCACATGAGAGCGCAAGAATATGCTAAAACGCAGGCTCCTGAGTACCGGAAACTTCCATCGCTGATCATATGCCCGCCAACCCTCTCGGGTCACTGGCAGCAAGAAATCAAGCAGTTCGCGCCATTCCTTTCCTGCGTGGCTTATGTCGGTCCTCCGGCGGAGCGTGGGAAGCTGCGGGGCGAGCTGGAAAAAGCAGACATTGTCATTACGTCCTACGATATCTGCAGGAATGACAACGACGTCTTCGTTCCTATCAGTTGGAACTATTGCGTTCTGGACGAGGGTCATCTGATCAAGAACCCAAGGGCAAAGATTACCTTGGCGGTGAAACGCCTCGTTAGCAATCACCGTCTGATCCTGTCCGGAACTCCCATTCAGAACAATGTTCTGGAGCTCTGGTCCCTCTTCGACTTCCTGATGCCTGGCTTTTTGGGAACTGAAAAGGTGTTCTTGGATCGATTCGCGAAACCGATCGCCGCGAGCCGTTTCAGCAAATCGTCATCGAAAGAGCAGGAAGCCGGCGCATTGGCAATAGAAGCCCTGCACAAGCAGGTTCTTCCATTCTTGCTGCGTCGTCTGAAGGAAGAAGTCCTGAACGACCTGCCCCCGAAGATTTTACAGAACTACTACTGTGACCCGAGTGAATTGCAGATAAAAACTGTTCGAGGACTTCACGAAGAAGGAAAAGAAGAACCTTGTGGAGAAGATGGGAAGTACTGATAAGGCTGCGAAAGAGCACATCTTCCAGGCCCTGCAGTACATGCGCCGCCTCTGCAATTCTCCTGCCTTGGTCATTAAGGAGGGCCACAAGCAATACGAGGAAGTTCAGAGGTGGCTGGCCGCAAGAAATTCCCACATCCGGGACGTTGCACACGCGCCCAAGCTCACTGCTCTGCGCGATCTTCTCATCGACTGCGGCATTGGTGTCGACCCCAGCACCGAAGGCGAGCTGCAGACGGGAGCCAACTACGTCAGCCCTCACCGGGCTCTCATTTTCTGCCAAATGAAGGAAATGCTCGACATTGTGCAAGAAGAGGTGTTGAAGAAGCTCCTCCCGTCTGTTCAGTACCTGCGCCTGGACGGCAGCGTTGAAGCTTCCAGGCGACAAAACATTGTCAACCAATTCAACACGGACCCAAGTTACGACGTCTTGCTTCTGACGACAAGTGTTGGTGGACTGGGCCTTAATCTGACCGGAGCGGACACTGTTATTTTCGTGGAGCATGACTGGAATCCTCAAAAGGACATCCAGGCTATGGACCGTGCCCACCGCATCGGCCAGAAGAAGGTTGTCAATGTTTACCGATTGATCACGAGAGGAACCTTGGAGGAGAAGATTCTGAAGTAAGTATTGCGCCATAAGACTTGTTTAATGCCTGAGCTAACGTTTTCTTTTCTTTTCCAGTCTTCAACGTTTCAAGATCGACGTTGCCTCTACCGTGGTCAATCAACAAAACGCCGGGCTGGGCACTATGGACACGGATCAACTCTTGGATCTCTTCAACTTGGGCGAGACGGCAGAAGGGGCCGAGAAGCCTGGTCAGGACGCTGCTGCAGGCAACGAAGTTGACATGGTCGACATTGATGGCGAAGTCAAGGAGAAAGGCAAGAAAGGCTGGCTGGATGATCTCGGCGAGCTCTGGGATGATCGCCAGTACCAAGAGGAGTATAATCTGGACTCATTCTTGGCCAGCATGAAGGGATGATTTTTTTTCTGTGTTTTTTTTCTTCTCAGGAGTCAGGTTTGGATCGGGATTTTTCAGGGTTAGGGGCGACGGTTGGACGGGGCGCACTTGCTTGCTACTTTGCTTTACTTTGTTCTTCTGTGTATCATATTCTCGACTCGAGCGCCTCACTTTGTTTGTACTGTATACATACATACATAGGTTATGTATGTTCCTTTGGAAATTTCCAATCGAGCATCATCGAGCATCGATCGATTTCGATTCGAAGGGGAGGACCAGTTTAGTGTATGAGTAGTAGTAGTGGTGGTATTGCTATGATGAGATGATTGTCATGTTCATTTAACGACAGAACAATCTGGAGTAATCACTATCACTGCTATCTTTAGTAATGGATGGTTACAAAGATTCCATAGGTACCCTGTCCATTCTTTCTATTCTATTTATCTATCTGTCTGTCTGTCTATCTTGTATCAATCAACCAAGAAGATCAACATCTTGCAATTTCAAGAAGAGAGGACCAACTAACCAACTAACTCCATCATCGCAATACAATAATGATTCCTACTATGTATGTAGGTATGTATGGTATCTATGAACATGTTTTTCATTGTTACAGTACACACATTTGCGTTATTGCATTGCAATCTTGCAAATCTTGCAACATCTCAACTCGACTGACTCTACACGAAGAAAGAAGATTAAGATTGTACATGGAACCGAATAAAAACAGAAACAACAAAAAACCCAAAGGGGGAAACAAAAACAAAAAAGATCAACATGAAAAGAGTCAATATCAATAACAAAGCAGCATTTTCTTTTTCACTCTCACTCTTACAATTGAAACAAAACACAAAACGCCCTGAAACAGCAAAAACACACAAACACAAACATCAGCAAAAAGAAGCAGCAAAACAAAAACAAGCAAAGCAATTCATTGCCCAACCCATGTACATACATAACTTTCCGGACCAAGTTCAACCGACCAAACCTGTGACGCCAGATGCCAATTCAATTCGATTTTGATTTTTGCTTTTGATCAAATAAAAACTCGCTTGTTGAAGAGTAATTGGAATTGGAATGTAGATGCAGATGCGGACGTGGATGTGGATGCGGATGCATGCATGAATCTCATCTCGAGACATGGAAGAAGCCTGTACTGTACTGTACGATAAAGATAAGAAACTGCAAGGACTAAACTTCTGCCTTGCGGGGGTTTGGTCTGTTAGATGATGTGGAAGTTTGACAGTAATGGAAATTGTCGATGAATCAACGCCGTGTCTTCGGCTTGGCAAGCATGTTCAAACGGCTCATACTCAAGACACCGCGGCTCTTCCGACTAGCGGTACCCGGTGTTCCAGTCTGAGCCGGTGTAGCCTTGCCTGGCGTTGCTTTTCCTGGAGTAGGCTGGGTAGGCTGGGCTGGCGTCGTGGTGCGCGACTTGAGAGGACTAGAAATAGTCTTCTGAGAGACAGCAGGGGTGCTGCTAGTCTTCAGTCTCTTAGTACTCCGCTGCTCATCAGAAGTAGAATCCGCTGGAGGAATGTTCTCCGAGTCCTCGTCGTCGTCATCGCGGTGTCGCTTCTTGTTGGCAATCCCATGCGGAACAGCTGGCAGATTCGGGAACGGGCTAGCTTGAGCAGACACACCCGACTCCCGAACGCGACGGATGGTAGGCGTGTCGATCTTCTCCTTTGGCGGCGTTATCTGCGGCAGCGTAGGGTAGACAACATCCGAAGTCGACACGTCAGGCGCAGGAACCTTAGACGGGGACGGGGACGCCTTCGTGCTCGGCGAGAATTCCACATGCTTCTTAGGCGAAGGAGTTGGACAAGGCTCCTCGTCAAAAGACATGCTGGGAAGGTTATCCAATTTGATGTCAGGATTGAATCCCGGCTTGGGAATATGCGTTCCAGCAGCAATTTTGACCGGATCGTTGGAGAAAAGAGGCTGATGACGTCTCAGGATGGACTTCAGATTCCCAAGGCTGGGGAGATTCTTCTTGAGTTTCGGATTAAATTCAGTCTGAGGGGTGCGTGGAGGGGCGGTGATGCGGGATGTTGGCGACCGTGCCAGCGTCGGTATCATCGACGTCTTCTGCGGCTTGGCGGTTGCAAACCGTGCAGAGGAGGCCTTGGTCGGCGTCATGAGAGAGCTGCTGCGGATGGTGGATTTCGGCTGGGGAATGGCAGATTTCTTGGGACTCTCATCCTCGGGCCTTGGACGAGCAACAGAAGCATCCTCACCCTCTGCCCGTTTCACGCGTTTGGCATCTGCGACGGCGGGCTTAGAGGGCGACGACGACTGCTTCTCCGGCTCGTCCAGAGCGGCCTTGGAGATCTTCCGCTTGAGAGACTTGTCGACAGGCTTGAAACGTCCTGGCGCAGCCCTGAAAGCAGAAGGATGGTTTTCAATCGAGTCCATCTTCCTGAACTCGGCCATGTGGGCGGCGCTGAAGCGGCCCGTCTTGCCCTTGGGTTTAGCAATCTTTCGCCCGTCCTGCTGCTGCTGCGCCTCGCGCTCCTTGCGTTCTTGCTCCCCCTTTTCCAGGATCATCTGGGCCTTGATCCGGGCAACATCCTCGCGGACGTTCTCCATGAGCTTCCTGGCTTCCTCGCTCAACTGCGTCTCATCGCTCGCAAACTTGAGATCGAACTTGGGAGTGCTCAGAGTGCTCGGGGGTGACTCTTTCGTCTTCGACGGCGTATTGCTGACAACGGTGTCCTTGATGATGTTTCCGTTGGAATCTCGCTTGACGGGATTGAAGCCAAGGATGAGGCCCGAGTCGGGCTGCTTGGTCGTGCTCTGCCTCACCTTGCTCGGGTGCATTTCCTCGTGAGCGGGGCGAACTTCTCCGGCAGACGAAGGCGTCTTCATGGCGGACTTGGAATGGGAGGGAGGATTGGACTTGTCCTTGGGGGAGTGGTGCATAGGAGTTGACGGCACGGGGTCGTTGTTTGGCTGGGAGCCCACGTCTGTTGTTGTTGTCTCGTCACGCTCCGCGAGGGAGGAAAGCTTTCTGGGAGATTTGGATCTAGTGGACCTAGACCTAGTAGGGGGGAGCGAGGGCTCCTGTTTGTGTACGCGTCAGGGTCAATCCGACAGTAGGGCGTGAATTGACAACGACAGCGTGCGGGCGCGGAGCTGGCAGCACTCACCTCGATGGCAGGGGTCTCGCCTCTCAGGCGGGCAGACCTACGCGGCGGCATCTTTGCCCTGAGAAAATCGAAGACAGAGGATTCTCAACTGGCAGATGCAAATTATCGCTATTCTTGCCTGGACACAGGGTCGAAGAGGGGGCCGCGTGCGAAAAAATCGAGGAGTTGCGGTGTCGTCCGGAGACGTAAACACAAATGTAAACAAAGCCAAGCGCGGCGCCCCGGCGGAGTGTCAGCGGCTGACGTCAATCGGAATAGCCTCATTTATCCACCGCCGGCCTGCACGCACCCTCAACCCCGCCACGTCGCCGTTATCGATTGCGAGGCTGTTTCTTCTTTTTCATTATTGTGTGGAATGTACAGGTCACGCGTCCGTGTCAGATGGCGAGTCTCTGCGGTCATGCTGGCCAGCATCTGCAGTCTGAAACATGCCTTTGCATAAGAACAACGACGACCATTGGTCCTCGTTTTTCTTTTCTTTCACACTTGCTTCTGTCGAAGACCCAAGGCATATCGCAAGATAAGATTAAGCGCGATTGTCATACTCACCGCTACAGAGGTTACGAAATGAAGTCATGAATTCGTTAAGAATACCAGGGTTCCATCCCTCATTTTTTATTTTGCTAATTCCTCTACATTCTACAGACCAAATGGATAGGTTTCCTCCTTTCCAAGCGGCGTCACCGGCTGGACCCTCTCCAACTCTCCGACCGCCGAAGTCCGATCAAACCAGACATACGCGTCCATCTGGTTGTGCATATAGGCCTGCGAATAGTGTGAGACTCGCTCCGTGTCCGGCCGGTAGATGACGCCGATGAATCGCTCCAGCCGCGCGGGCTCCTCCGCGAAGGCCTTGCGCAGATCCGGATCGGCATAGCCTGGTCGGAGGTCGAGGACGAAGCTGGGGATTCCGGTGCTGTGACAGACGTACTCCCAGCTGTCTGTCCGGGACGGGTTCACGTTCATCACCTCCATGTCGTCGTCCCATTCGTGAGCTGCTGCCACTGTGCCCGTGTGAGTGCCGCAGCAGATGATGCCAACGGCATCGCGGCCGAAATTCTCGCGGCAGAGTTGTCCGATGTTGACCTCGTTCCGACGCATCCCCATACTAGTGTATCGTGCGTCGCCGCAGTGCGAGTTATGTGCCCAGATAATAGCCTTGCTGTTGGCGGGCTTGCTGTGGAAGAGACGCCTTAACGTCTCGAACATGTGCGTGTCCCGCAGGGTCCACGAGCTGGCAGAGCTGTAATACATGGCCTTGTAGTACTTCTCTGCGTCTCGGACCACATAGGCATTCTGCTCGCTGCTGTGGAACTCTTCCCCGTCATGCTCCGAGGACGAATAATCCAGGCGGTGTTCGAGCAGCTCTCGGAGCATCGACAGGACTTGAGTCTCGCAATTCTCGAAACCGCGGAGGGCGGCCAGACCGTAGGACGAAGGGTCGTCCACCCAAGGTTGGAGACAGCCATACCTCCGGCGGGCTTCCTTGGCCGCATCGGGATCGATGCGGTCGAGATAGTCGATGACCGCGCGGATGGAAGTGCCCATGCTGTAGAGGTCGAGGCCGTAGAAGCCCGCCCTCTCCTCGAAGGGCACCTTGGCGTTGCGGTCCCGCATCCATTCGACCAGCTCCTGCATCTCGCGATTCCTCCACATCCACGTGGGAAACCGCTTGAAGGGCTCCACCTTGTAGGCAGCACCCCCGATTCGGCCCTTGGGACCAGGACGCAGCCGGACATAGCGATCGATGGCCTCCGCGTCGGGCCAGTCGGCCTCCAGGGCGACTATGTTAAAGCCATGGTTGTTGACCAGGTGCTTCGTGATCTCCGCGCGGGCTCGATAGAATTCGGACGTGCCGTGGCTGCCATCCCCCAGAAGAACCACCTTGTAGTTGCGGAAACTGTCAAACATGGACCCGAACAGCGGGTCAGAGAAATCCGGCAACGGGCGAGCGGCCGCCTGGATGAGCTGAGTCAGTTGTCCTGCCATTCTTCTTGGTCACAGAGAAGTTCGATCCCGATTAAGAGAATCTCTCGCGTATGTTGGACAGCGAAAAGGCCATTTTAACTGGTAGTAAAGACAGAAGGCGTCTTTCTCTATATATATAACCTGAATAGATCTCATAGAATACCCTTTGTTTGCCTCTTGCCATATTCGACCAAAGAGAGCGAGGCATGAAATCATAGGTCCGTAAATCTCCGCTAAATCACCGCCCGAGTCATCATTACTTCACACGCCAAGCAAGCAACAAGCAAAGTCGATCCCGTTGAAACCACCAGTTAGAGAGTGTGTGCGCGTGTCTTCTGAAGTCGCTGGGCGCTGTCTCAGTGGCATGTAGTGTACTGTACATACGTATATTGTATATGTTGTATATGTACCTTTTCCGCAGACCGATCAAACCTCAAAGCATCACACTGCTCTGGAAGAAGAAGGGTGTCGGCATCAGGAACATGGCCACCACCACGACGATGTCCGACGGCGACACGCTGTCGACGCGCCTGGCGCGTTTCGAGCAGGCGATGGAGTCTGTCTATGGCAGCTTCGAGAGCATCACCGACCCGGCGCAGTGGACGCCTCCGCCCAAGTCCGGCGGTCATCGCGGCCGCTACCTGTGGACGGACGCCTTTGGCGTGATCAACTTCGTGACGCTGCATCAGGAACGCTCCAAAGCCACCCCGGCCGGCAGCAGCAACGACGTCTCGGACAAGTACCTGGTTCTCGCCCGGCGGCTGGTCGAAACGGTGCACGACGTCCTCGGCCGCACCCGCGATGGCCGCAGCCGGCTGCCCGGGGCGACGGATGAGAATCCGCTCGGAGGCGGGCTGCGCATTGGCAAGATGGACGAGTCGGGCCCGGACGGCGACGGCCAGTACCATCACTACTTGACCATCTGGATGTTCGCGCTCAACCGGCTGTCGCTGGCCACGGGCGACCCGACGTACAACCGGCAGGCCGTCGCCCTGGCCAAAGCCATCCACCCCCGGTTCTTCGTCAACCGGCAGTCGACGCGGCCGCGGATGGTCTGGAAGATGTCGATGGATCTGTCGACGCCGCTGGTGCCGTCCGAGGGCAACCTCGACCCCATCGACGGCTATGTCATCTTCCGGCTCCTCCAGGCGTCGGCCCAGGAGACGGGCGATGGCAAGGTCCTGGACGAGGAGATCGGCGACTACAAGAGGGTGATGGAGCGAAAGGGCGAGCACTTCGTGTCCAGCGACCCGCTCGATCTGGGCATGACCCTGTGGACAGCGCACTGGTTCTCGGAGAAGGAGGGCTGGGCTACCCGGCTTGCAGGAAGATGCTTTGAACAAATCTGTATGATCTGCGTGGCTTGCTCTCTTATATGAACCGATGACACTGACAGAGCACTTCCCATCTTCTAGACGAATTGTTCGAGATCGACCGTTACCTGGACCGAAGCATCAAGTACCGTCTGGCGTTCCGTGAATTCGGGACGTGCCTAGGCATCGGCTGCCACTCGGAGCAGAGGTCGGAGAAGGAACGCTCCATTGATCTCAAGACATATGCAGACGCCATCATTGCATCCTGGGAACCGTACATAACAAAGTCCATCTCCAAAGACGAGACCAAGTTGACTGCCGATGACCTTCGCCCGATCACCAGGGTCATGTATGCCTCGGCCTTGATTCCCGGAGGTAAGCACTCCCCCAAGACCGCCTGATCCAGGCCTGAAATGCAAGCTCACGACTATTTTCTAGCATTCTGCATGGGTTATCTCGGATCGGAACCTAAAACAAGTCCTTGAAGGCAAAAATTGCCAGCTCAGACTAGGCATTCAGCAGACAACAGAAGAACAATTGTATATACAACGAAGAGAATTCTCTGGAGGAAGGATATATTATTTCAGACAAAGGAATACTAACAAGACATTTATGTATTTCGTTACACACCGTGTGTTTCAAAGCGTATCTACTCCACATCTATGCGCCTGGGACCCCGATAATGTCTCTCCAAGGAGGAAGTGTCTGGGGAAGGAAATAGGTGACATATATCGTAGCTAAAGCGATAAGCAAACCTGAAACCTAAACAGAAGAAGCGCCAGTCAGCCAAGGAAAAGTAATATAGCCAAATGGACAAGGGTGTGTTTTTTGAGTCTTTACCTTCTCCCACCACGTATGGAACCAGATTGCGGTCATGAACAGCATCCACCAGCTCAGCAGCGTAACGGCCCAGACGAACCGTAGCGCCCATATTCTAACCGGACAGTCCTTAGTCTCAGCACGCTCCGTCGAAGTCTCCCCATTGTCCTGTTTCTCCTTGACATCCGCCGTGGCACTACTCCCGGGAGACGACGCCCCAAGAGCCTCGAAGGCAAGGAAAGCGCTAGCAAGGACGAGCATAAAGACATGGCCGCTGACATCGTGACCGCCTCGCCACGTCCCGCCCGCGGCCTTGCACGCTGTAGCCGTAACCACCAACTTCAGCTCCTCCAATGCGCCCGCCGATGCACCTGCCGGATTCAGATTCTCGCACTTCCCCCCAGTCAGAGTGAACGTGCGATCGATGATCGCCGGCCCAAAGAACCACTGAGTCGTCACGATCCACGACACCGTAACGATTGCGTAGCGAAGAAGCGCTTGCAGGGTCCGCCTCCCGCGAAGATGGAGACTGCTGGAGTTGGTGTGGAGCGGCTGGGTGAGGAGCAAGGAGACAAAAGCGAGCGTCGTCCATGCCCAGCCCACCTTCACGAAGTACACATTGAACATGTTGTCCTTGCGAGCAAAGTAGTTTACGGGGGGGTGACTCGGCGTCGAGGTGTCAGATGCCGTCAAGGGGGTCGTCTGGTCGGAGGTCTTGGACGGGCGCGCAGTGGGCGAGATGATCGAGTAGAGGGAGCCCACGACCAGAGTGAGCGGATAGACAAGAAGGGAGATTGCCGGTGGTTGCGATGGCCATTGTGTCCCCTTGGGTTTGGCTGGCGACCCGTTTCGTCGTTGAGCTGTCGACGATGGGGACATATTTTTTTTTCCCCGGTTACCAACCCAGGGTCTGAGAATTGGGGAAGAAAGAAGTGGCCAGATTGGAAATCAGAAGGATCAAAGAATGTGAAAGGAGAAAATAAACTTCAGTTATCTTTCAGGCATTTCCAATGGCAATGTGTTTCAACCTGTGCCGATGGAGCATCCATCTCTGAGCAAGTTCCGTCCCGGCTGATGACGTCGGCGTGTTCGTTCGGACTGCACGGTCATGTGCTCGACCCGAGCCGAGGTGCCCTGGTGGCAAGACAAGTACGTTCAACCACGAGGTATTAGCTATTAATTACTACGTCTGGATCAAAAGTAAGCTCCTGCCTAAATTTTGCTTCTATCTTAAAGAAATCAACCATTATGGATTCCTGGATATACCTAGTCAACAGGTACGAATTACTACTTCGATCCCATCTATGACCTACTATACGCTATGACCTACTCTATACGAAGTAGTACACTGTATACCCCTTAAAGCCGTATTATTAAACGCTATATAAGAGCTAATTCAGACAGGGGAAAAGAAAGTGCAAGATGTACACTCCTCCTACCTTATAAGTAGGAGATTCCAAAATTTGTCGTATACTTTCACAGATCTCAAGAGATGAAATGGCGAGTCGTTCAACAAAACTTCTAGTCGCGGTATATAGATACCTTAGATTCCAGGATATGGCTTAAGGGGTGCCTGCAAAGGCAGGTTGCGGGAGGAGTTGCCAACATACACCGTCTTGGTGTAGTTGGTCACAACCCAGTTCTGGGTGACAGGGTCCCAGTTCGAGATGTCTCGCCTCGTCAGGGTGGTCGTCCACAAGGTCTGCTGACCAGGCGCAAGTGTGATACGGTCGAAGCCACGAAGAACCTTGGGGGCATCATCGGGACCGCCAAGAGAGACATACTGAGTTGAAGTCAGCAGAGGAGCCTCCACAACCAATGGGAGACACTTACCAGTTGAGGAACCTCGTCACCCGTAACCTTACCGGTGTTGGTGATGATGGCTGAGACCCGAGCAACAGGCTCATAGAGACTAGGGTTGCCACCAGGAGCACCGCCAGCCGGGTTAATGGGCTGCGGGTTACCGTTCGTGGCGTTGGGAGGAACGTATTTGTCGTTAGGCAACCCATAGTCAGGGTCATTGGCGGACGCCTTCAAATCGGTGGAGTTGAGCCATGGGTAGATGTACAACGGGACCCGCTCAATGTCGCTGGGGTACAGGTTGTCAGAAGCATTGGACGACGGGCCGAATGACTGCGCCGCCTTGGTGAAGCCAGAAGCGGGAGTGTACGGCGGCGTATTGATAGGCTGCACATTGAGCTCAGAAAACTCAAAGGTAGTGTAGCTCAGACCGAATCCGAATTCGTAGATGGGGGTGATGTTGTACTTGTCAAACCGACGGTAGTCGATGAAGATACCCTCAGTGAAGTCCTGCTGCGGGGCGCCCTTGCCATTGTTCGGCTTCAGGACCAGAGGAGCACCGTAATCCTCCCGGGTCCGTCCCCAGGTGAACGGAGTCTTTCCGCCAGGGTTGACACGGCCGTAGAGGACATCGACGAGCGAGTTACCGCTCTCCTGGCCCGGAAGACCAGCCCAGAGAATGGCAGTGACGTTGGGGTGGTCATACCAATCATCGATCAAAACGGGGCCGACAGTGTGCAACACCACGACGGTGTTGTTGCAGTTGGCAGTGACGTTGTGGATGACTTGATCCGCCCCTTGCCACAGGGTCAGATTCTTCCGGTCACCCTCATTGCCGTCGACGTTGATGTAGCCTTCTCCGGAGTCGGCGTTGGCGAAGACCAGGCAAACACTACGAACTGTCAGTCATGCTTTTTTTTTTTGGAAGTCTGGGACAGCGGAAATACTTACTCAGCCTGAGAGGCGACAGCCGCCATCTGCTCAAGAGCGCCATTGTCCGTGATGGCGGTGAAGGTTCCATTTCGGGACACGACTTCTCTCTCGATCGCCTGCTCCGGCGTCACCAAGTAGGGGAAGTTAGCAGTACCACTGCCCCAGCCCATGGCCAATGTACCATTGTCGCAGCCTCGGTCACTGCAGCCGTTCACACCCCAAGGGTTGGATCCGGCATCCTCTCCGAAAACACCGACAAACCGTTCGGTGCCAGTCAAAGGAAGCCCACCCTTGTTCTTGAGAAGGACGGCGCTGGCAGCACCGATTTCATGGATGATTTCTGCATGGTTGCCGCGAACATCAACGTGCTCGTTGATCTTGGTGTTGCCCTGGCCCACCGCATAGTGCTCGGGACCATAGGTATCCAGGGTCCACGAGTCAAAGTTGATGGGGACGCTGTAGCGGTCGCGGCCGACCTTGTAATAAGCGGACATGATACGGACAGCCATGTCATCAACACGCCACTCAGGAACACTTCCATTGAGCACGGCAACCGTGAGGTTAGTGCCCCAGAAGGAGGTGCCACTGTCGAAGGCAATGTCTCCGGGCATCGACATGTCCAAACCAGCGAGAGCGGAACCCACACCACTGTGGTGGCCACCCCAGTCGGTCATGACGAAGCCTTGGAAGCCCAATTCGCTCTTGAGCAGCTTGTTCATGGTGTAGCTGTTGGAGCAGGCGTAGCTGTTGTTCACCTGGTTGTAGGAGCACATGATTGAACCAACGCCAGCGCGAACAGCATCGGCAAAAGGCCACAAGTACAACTCGTGCATAGTCTTGTCATCGGCGTTGGCACTGATACTGTCGGAGATATCGTAGCCATCTTGAGCGCCCTGACGGAAATGCTCCTGCTCGTAGAGGATGAAATGCTTGGCGCAAGCAATGACACCAGCATCTTGAATACCCTGGATGGTGGACGCCATCATGTTTCCGGTCAGCACGGGATCCGGGGCGAAACCTTCCCAGTTTCTGCCAGCATCGGGAGACCTGCCCAGCGGGCCGGCCACAGGGCCCAGCTGAACGTCGACACCTTTTCCGCGATGCTCCTCGCCCATCGCTTGGCCGCGACGGTAGGCGAGGTCCCTGTTCCAGGTAGCAGCGACATTGACACCCGCCGGGAAGGCCGAGTTGTAGTCAGCTGTTGCGAAGACGCGTCATTAGCACATGATCGGTCAGCGATACACCGCGGGGAGAAACAAGCATACTGTCTCGAACACCCAGCGGAGAGTCCTGCATGCAAAGTCCTGGGAAGCCCAATCTAATTGAAAGTCAGCATCCGCAGCGCACCAGATCGGGGACTCGAATCGGCATACCTTGGGATGCTACCCACTTGGCCGACGCATCGGTCCTGCTCCCAACTTCAGACAATGTCAGCACGCCGAACATGGCGTGGAACCAACGGTTTAATCAGTCTACGCACCCAGTTCCGGTGGTCAGGTTGACCTTTTCGGCCAGCGTGAGTTGGGAGACAAACTTGACGGCCTTCTCGTAGGCCTCTGCCCAGTCGCCCTGTCCATTGGCCCACGGCGAAGGGTAGAAGGGAGGTGAATAAGCCAGGTTCTATTATTGACGCATGGACAGTTAGCAAGAAGATCGATCAATGCTCAAATGCATGGGTGCAGACAGCACGTACCTCGCCATTGACGACCGAAGCGGCCGCAAGGGCGGCGACCTTGAGCAACCCGTTCCTCATCGTGCACTTCAGGCGGCGAGGGGAACCAGGTAACACAAGAAGTCAGGCACAGAGGAAAGCTGACATGCTCTTTCAGGCCTTGGGAGGAGGGAGGACGACGGGCTCTTTTATAAAAAGAAACGGGCAGGACAACAATGGCACCAAGCACCGACACGGGAAATGAGGGTCGGTCCCCAGTGGCCCTGGGCCACTAGTAAGGCCGGTAGCAGGAGTCTTGGACCGGAATGGCGTCTGCCCGAAAAAGATCGAGAACGGGAGCCCCATGGTCGGCGTACGATCGACAAGGGATTACAACACACGGTGGACGGGTCTGAGATCATACGGGCGGATCGGCCGTGGACACGCGGTGGAGACGCAGAGACTCGGAAGGCGGCTACTGGGCAAGTTCCTGTTGTCGATGGAGCAGGCGAGTCTGTCAAAGAGTCAAGGATAACACCTAACCACTGGGTTTCCTGGGAGCTGCAGACGACGCATCGTGTGGTTGGCTGTCTTCTGGCGAGCAGAGGAAATTGCTATCCAGCACACGCCATGCAGCTGCAGAAACCTGGGCAGGCAGCACGGTACCTCTGGGCCGTACCTTCCTCCTGGGTTGGCTGTGCCGGGCTCCGGCTTCCCCGCGACTAGCAGGGGCTTGCGTTGCCTGGGGAAGGCGCCGGCGCTAGGGCTGACAAAAGCAGAAGGTACGGAACAACGCCCAGCACGGAGTAATTATTGCAGGCTAAATTCGTGGCAATCCTCCATCGGCAAAATATTAATTAATAATGACAGTCCCTCGCTGTCTAATAATTAATTCATGCATCACTCCCGAGTCAATGGCAGCGGGGCAAGCCTCACCGCGCAGTACTGACAGGTGTAACGGTAGCAAAGGACTTGCCAGCAGCTCAAAGCCACTTACTTTTCTTCCAAGTTCTCTCTCTTCCATGGGTCGGCCAACCCCCCCGCATTGCGCTGAAATGCTACCGTAGATTCCAGAGACGGCTTAGTCGGCAGTCAGGTCGCCCTTCCAGGCTTTGCCACGAGCTTCTATCAATAACAACCCCGATCGATTGCCCGAGTGTTTGTTGTGGGCATTGTTGTTTCGGAAGCCTGCTGGCAAATAACGTCCTCGGGGTGTCTAGATCTCACGGAGAATGCGCCTGATTGTTTTCCCTTGATCCAGGCTGCAGGCAGCCGGGATGCTGGCAAGTCAACCCGAGAGACAGCCCGAGCCCGAGCCTTCCGTCACCGTCTGCCCCGTGACCTGATTCCTATGGCGTCCCGGTTTTCCAGCACACCAGTTCCCGTGTTTACCACTGCAACTTGTAGCAAGACAAAGTCAAATATTTATTACTGATGCCTATTCTTAGCACTGGTACCAAGTACTCTGTAATATGCCGTACTCTGTTACTCCATACTCCAGACGCAGAGGCAAGGCTGCTCTGGCCCAACTGCCGGCAGCGTCATTCCTATGCAGGGTCTGGCCGTACCCCGGGGGATCGGCAACGGGGATGCCGTTTTAGGCAGGCAGTACGGAGGCAGCTATACCTGACTGTCCTTAGCGTATTTCCCCCTCCTCGTGGCGACGGAGTAATTAATGCCTTCGCCGCATGCGGATTGCCACAATTACACAATTCGATTAGCAACGTTATCGCCAGCATTCGCTGGATGTCCGCTTGAATGTGGATGGGAATTGCTGTGAAGGTGAGAGGGTGTCTTCTAAGAGAACACCAGAAAACCTGTTTTCTATCATTGGCATTCAGTTGACAATTCCCCTGACGATCTCGTACGATCATAACCATATTGGGAGATGGATTGGTCGCCACCGCACGTCGCTACCTTCGTTTCGGATTCAAAAGGTAACCTTCTGGAAAGACGTTTAACGCAGACATGAGCTTGGTTTGCACGTGGAGAGAAGATCGAGATCGAGTTAATTTACCAATGGATCAGAGCACATTGTTGTACAGTACAACAGTGTTATAGTGTAAATTCGAGTCCTGAGATCTCGATAGACCAATCATACCATATCTCTTTCATTTAATCTAACTGTTGATTATCATGGCACTGTCCATTCTTAACTCAATATGTAACCATCTTATAGACCCTACGACTACAGAGTATACTTTGTACAGAGTATATATTATTCACTGTACCACTTAAGACAGCAAATACTACAACTGTCAACTGCAGCTACCTACCTATCTAGATTCTACTAAACTAGAAAAAGATTTAATTAAGATGTAAGATTAAAATCAGGGTTACGGTCACGATTCCGAGTCCGAGCGCCGCCGTCTGAGCTTCAACAAATAATAACACCGTCGTACGGAGTACATCCCGTAATTTAAAATCCAACGATCTAACTAATAACCAGAAGAGTTAGGCTAAAACTTAACTATAATCTAATTTCACGCGATGATACCTCACCAGTCACCATGTGGTCATGGCCAAGTGTTAATTAACCCGAATCCGTAAAGACCAAGCAAGCACGCGGGGGCGATGCCTTAGCTCCCCGGGCCAGACCAGACTCCAGTTCAGTTCAGTAACTTCAGTTCAGTTCGGCCCGTGGGGTACAGAGGGGAGTATGGACGGAGTACGGAGTACAAGATCAAAAATTTTTTTTTCTCTTCTTCCTTTCTTTATTTATTTCAGCCCCATCTAGCGGTTCGGAGCCTCCGTTTACAACTTACGCTATTAACCCCCGATATTTGTCCGTTAGTTTAATTTTCATTATAATTAGTGTAGTTGTGAGTATTGGACGGATATACGGAGTAAATACATAGAGTACTGTGTACATATACACATACGTTGTTATTTTGTTAGCACTACTGCAGTCTGCTGCTACTGACTGGCCAGTTTAGGTATATTTTCAATTCATGTACTATTGAGAATATGCACATAGGTGCTATAAATATAGTCAAGTTATGAAATCATATATAATTCTCCTTCTATCTACTCATTACATTACAAAGAATTTTTTTGAGGACAGTTACCCACCTAAGAATTGACAAAGCTAGCTCCAGATAACCCGAACTGAACCGAATGCGTTATCAGCGAAACAGGCAGTCAACAAACCATTCGCAAATGCAAGTTCTGGATTGATTCTAGCAAACAGGAATAATCAAGGAAGGAAGAAAAATTCTCCTTAGGGGAGGGAGATTTTAGCCCCATATTTATGCCTATGATCATACAAAGAAGTTCCAAAATATTTCATATCCCGTCTCTTTATCTCAAAGCTCTTTCATCTTCCGGAAACGGCGACGGGTGTTGTGCATATGTACAGGGATCTTTGATATCTACTCCGTATGAGATTTATTCTACACCGCTATTGGCAAGAGAGAGATATATATATATCTACTGTCATCACTATTGGCGCCTTATAGGCCTTGCATGTCATGATCATCTCCAATTCCTCCACACCCTTCTTCAGATTGAGTACGTCTCGTTTAACGCCTTCAATTGTCGTCTGCTGCTAGATACCCCGTATCTCAGTTGTAGGCGGCAAATCGTACCGTAGTGTCGATGCCAGGTCGCATACCTCACCATATCGATGCTATTCTTTTCTTCTCTGTGTGAGAAGCAGCAGTACCTTCATGGACAAGAAGTGAATTTGGAGGAGAAGATATGGCCGAAGTTATAAGTTTCTCTAGGCCTGCGCCAAGCCAGATTCACGGCAGGGGTAATTATCTGTCGTCGACAGCCAGGGCCCCATCATCTGACATCTTCAGTGCTATGTCACTGTCTTCTCTCGTTGCCATGTTTTGAAGCCTCGACCACTTAAATGATGGACGCCCAGGAGTATGCTCCACAAAGTCCTAGTTTCCCCATGTCAAGTCCAGTCCGGTGACAATCGACTAGTCATAGCTTCTGGTTGCTTGCACCGCCGTCGATCATCGAACCTGTGAGGATATAAAAAAGCGGGCAATGTAATACCAGGTGCTTGACGACTCGTGTCTTGAGATGGCTGATCACGACAAATTCCCGCTGATTTCATCCAACACTTCAAAAAGAACGTGATTCTGGACCCGACAGCCCTCTCCCACAGACATACCCCTTCGGAAGCCCGCGCAGAGCTTCTCCTTGATGACGGCCATGTCCACGCCGCGCGTGTTGTACCGGTGAATCAGCTCCTCGGCGATGGCGCACAGAGTCGTGTTGAGAGCACTCTCGTCTGCCGGCCAGGAATCGTCGCAGTCGCAGATGGTGGCCGCTCTAGACAACGTCTTTGTATCGGCGGCTGTTTCGCGCGGTGCATCCGGAATGCGACCCGTTTCTGCCGTTGGATTTGATGATGGATCAGGCTGTTTCAGGTCTGTTGTGTTCGCAGTCTGCTCGGTGTTATTTGACCTCGATGCATATCCCGCATCTTTAGAGCCAGTAATAGTGTCACAAGAAGACCTGCTTGGTCTGGAAACGGCTTGCGACAGCTCAACCCTTCTTCTGAGGGCCGGAATCGCAATCTTCTCCGATACGGCACGAGCCTCCTCATCATGATCATCACAATCGCCACGTAGATACTCGTCGATATACCCCGCATCGACACCCATCCTGATCAGCAGGCTGCGCAATTTCGCATTCTCCCGTTCCAGCTTCTGCAGCGATAGCCTCTGCTCGATGTCCTTCTGCCGCGCCTGGGCCTTGCACGCCGCCACTTTCTGCTCCAGCTCCTGGATGTATTGCTGCTTCCTGGCGCGGCTTTTCCGCTGGTTTTCTCGCACTCGCGCGAGGCGAGATAGTCGCTAGAGGATCGTTAGAAATGCTGTCCAGTTTGAATTGACTGGGAAAAGGTGGTATGACCTCTTCATTAGTCTCGGGGCTCATAGTCACACATAGTGCCAGTTGCGATATTTAGTTATGAAATTCTATTGCATTGACACACATCGGCTACTTCTCGGTGTGATACCTTGTGTTCCTGCAAGCTTTCAGGACAATGCATAAGGAGATCGATATCTGCACCCAATCACTTCAATCCAGCAGCATTGAACTGTCGTTGAGGTTAACATCGCGTTCTCGAATGATTCTCCTCGTCACGTGACTGGAACTTTGCGCACGTGCTGCAGACAAAATCGAAGTGGAAGCACCGCCTAAGGCTACAAGCCTGCAAGTGAGCAACACAGGACTGGAATAACTGTAGTATTCGACAGTAGTATTTTTATCAGAGCTCATCTCATATTCAAATTTCTCGCTTCACGTACTTCATCTTGTCAGTAATTGGCAAGAATATATAGAAATATACGGAGTACAAACTCAATCTCGAACCACCCACCCGGCCACGACTCCGACGCGTCCCAACCGCTGCTACATGACTGTTTGGCAATAGGAACTGTAGGTATCTACCAAAATAGGTAATTCGAGGGGTGAGATTAGTCTCAGCAGGATTCGAGCTTAACTCAGCTTAGTAGTAATATGGAGTAGTACCTTAGTTAAGGCCGGAGGCGATCCCCCATACAAAGGAATGGGAGCGACGTCACCAAGCCCGACGCGGCCAATGCAGCCACCGCGGTCGCCCCCCGCCGTCATTCATCATCAGGCGCGACTCGACGAGAATGTAGGAGGAACTAAAATAATTACTCTGTAATATGCATACTTAGAAATAATTTTCCTTTCTATCTCCATCTTGCAGTTGTGCGATAATAAATATTCCCCTCCCCCGAAATTCCTTGTTTTGTTTTCTGTCCTACGACACGATGGTCTCCACGCGACACCATCCCCGTGATTTCCCTCCTCCGCCGACGCCGTCATCCGCGTCGACGCCCGACAACAACGCTGCCGCGGCGGCTGTGAAACCCTCGCCGACAACCGCTGCGACGAGTCCGACGACCAGCGGCACGAGTCGAAAATGGGTGCACACGCCGTCCGCCGCGGTGACCATCTGGCTCCTCGTGTCCGTGCCGCTGGTCCTCTGGGACGCGGGCTACGTGCTGCTGCGCCCGCACAGCATGCCCGGCGGCAAGTGGCACTCGCCCATCTGGACGCCGTACGCGCTGTACGGCACCATCGACTACATCTACGGCTGGCCGGCCTTCAACGCGCGCAACGGCTTCACCGCCGCCCAGACGGTGCTCAACCTGCTGGAGACGGCGTGCTACGTCTTCTACCTGGCGGTCATCTATCGGTACGGCGCGACGGTGACGACCGGAGGTCGCGCGTCCCAGAAGAAAGTCCGCAAGGGCTTGTCGTGGTTTTTGCTGGATGAGAAGGTCGTCGTGGGTCGGATTGGCGCCGTCGCCCTGCTGGTCGCTTTCAGCGGGAGCGTCGCTACGTTTAGCAAGACGGTTCTCTACTGTAAGTACGCTCCGCGCAGCGTGTCAATTGCGATCGCTGGAGTTGTCGATTTCGTCTCCCAGCGCGAAAGTGCTGACTGACTGCAACAGGGTTGAATGAGGCTTTTTCAGGCTTTGACAACATCGGGCACAACCCCATTGGCACTTTGATATTGTATTGGATCATACCGAAGTAGGTGGTGCTTCTTTGCACTCTTATATGCCGTTCGATAGGTCAACTGACGTTTGAACAGCGGTGCCTGGCTCGTGTTTCCCGCTTATATGATGTACGTCCTTGGCGAGGAGATTGTCTTCGCTTTGGAATCCGCTGCGCCGCGCGTGAGGCCTGGTCGACCAAAGTCCGCATAAACGGGCAGAAACCCCCTATTCATGCCCAAAATGAACTGCGCGGGGACATCACGCATAATATATATGCCAGGTCAGCCGTATGGTTGTCATGACCTGCTTCTGAAAATATCCCAGTATAGGATGAACAGTTGTTGATGCAAAACGAGTATAGAGTGATGAAAGAAAAGGAGGGAAAAGAAATGATTGATGCTGTTGATTTGCGAAACGTTGTTCGGATGGATTGTTTGTTGTAAATAATGTCTGGGAAGAACTTGAAATACAGTTATGTCTGGCTGGGAGGAATGAAAGAAAGAGACCCGCAGTTGTATTCCGGATAGCTGTTCAACTGAATACCTATATCTTTCGATTGCCTGTGAGTGTTTCAAATTCATACCGCAATTGCGATCCTGAACCACGTAGTCGACATAATACTACATCGACACCAGCGTATCTGTCTACCAGACCAACACATCATGCGCACGGCAAACCTTGCCCACATCTGCATCTCTCTCGCCCTTGACGACAAAGGCAATAATCCCCCCGCCCACATGGGGCTCCTGGGCTCCTCCGTTCCGGAGCGCCTGCGGATCGCCCGACAGATTCGTCGCATTCAAGCCAGGATCGACCCCGAAGACCTTGAACTTCTTGTTGCCGCCCTCCTCTTCCTCCTTCTGCAGGCGATGCCAGTACTGCGCCATGATCATGTTCAGCGCCACCTTGCTGGCCCGGTACGTCGTGCCCTCGGGGCGATAGTAAGGGGACTTCGGGTCCGCCGCGTACGTGATGGAGCTCACGCTCGAGCGGAGCAGACGCGGGGCGTCCGAGGCCCGCAGCAGCGGGAGGAAGGCCTCTGTGACGCTAACGGGGCCGACCGTGTTCACGGCCAGCGTCTCGCGGAGGTCGTCGCGCATGCTGGGGTTGCGGCTGAAGATGCCGGCGTTGTTCACCAGGACGTCGAGCCGGCCGTAGGTCGCGGCGACGTGCTGGGCCGCTGCGTCGACAGACTGGTCGTCGGGTCACGTCGATCTGGATCGCGGCGACGGTGCCCTTGATGGCGGGGAGCGACTGCAGGTCCGAGACGACTTTGGCGCCTCGTTCGGGATCTCGACTGCCGAGGAGCACGTGGTACGAGGCGGAGCTGAGCACGAGGTTTTTGGCCGCCTCGAAGCCGACTCCTTGGTTGGCGCCTGAGAGGCGTCAGCGAATCGACGATGAATCTTGCTATTTCGGACATATTACCGGTAATGAGGGTGATGATCTGTTTCGAAGCCATTGCTGTATAACAGGAATCCCAGTAAGTTGTTCAACTATACGTCACAGATATCGAATTGATTCTGCTGTTTGTCAACCAGGATTGACGTCCAGACATCGCAAGCAGCAGCAAGCTATATAGTATTCCCACATCGCGGACACAATGAATCAATTTCGGAGATAGGAGGAATTAAGGCGCCCAGATCATCTATATGACGGTTGCTGCTCATGGGGGCGATGCGCAGAGGATCTCGTTTATTCTTTTTGGTTAAACGAGGCGTTGAAAATGGTCGAAGACGATATACCGGATGGGTCTAATGCGGAGATAATGGAGATAACCCAGCTGAAGTAAGTTATTTACTGTCTTGAAGATCGAGGCTAAGATCAGGTTAATTGATTTGTTCCACGTAGCTATTATATTAGTCGATAGGAAGATCACCGCCATCCAGGAGAGGTCGACCTCAGATCGTCAGGGACTTGAGACAAGGCTGTCTCGAGTTATTCTAGTCTCATACTCCGCACTTTCAATCTATCTACCTTATTGCGGTTGATACAGTGGATTGTTTTAATCCCTGTACGGAGACCCCAGGTGAGACAGAGCTGCTGATTCGCTGTTTCAAAATCCTACTCCGCACTCCGTACGAGGGACCTCCCTAACATTATTATTCTCTCATCTTCTGCAGAGCTTGGTCTGATGTGCTTCCTCTGGTCAACGTTCTTGGTTGCCTAATTCTTCACCAATCCTAGGATTATTAACGATTGGCTGGCGACGCCACTGGCAGCCAACTTCACGTCTCCGCATTTGGAGAACGGTCCCCGCTTGTCTTCTATACGACGGGAGGTAGCACTGTGGCAGTGATTCGCTCTGCAGTGAGGGGCCAGAACCTTGGCTGCAGGATTTTTTGGGATGCGCGTTTGGTTCCTTGGGAGAAAGTTGCGGTTCGACGAATCTGGACAGTCGGCCGAGAGCCAGCGAGCCACCCCCACAGTCCCAGAGGTCCCATCGCAGCGCTTGAGGATTACTATTAGAGCCCTCTGGCTGGGCTCGCTGCTCGTCATCGCATGCTTTGGGCTTAGCGGGTCGATCACGATGCCTTAGTGAAGGGTCCAGCAAGTCGGTGAGGCTCCGAGCCTCGTCTCGCTGGGCCCATCTTTGAGCTTGCAGGAGGATTCGCAGAGCACTCTGCAGTCTTAGTCCGCAAAAAGAAGTCGAGTTAGGGGCTACGCAGTTAGAGTTACGAGCTGCCCTCATAGTCAGAGCTGCATGGGCTGGATTCGGGTCTGACGGCTGCAGGCACTCGGGCATTGACCAGCTCCTCGTGACTGTGCCAAAGCCAGCTGGGCTGCGTCCGTCGTCGATTCTTCGCTCCTATTTCACTCCTGCTCTCGAATGCGAGTGCTGCTAATAATACTAACACGATCGTACAGCCCCATGTCGGCCAGCACGGCGTGACGACTTGTCTCTGCTAGGATGGCCGACTCCGGCCCAGGGCAACTGCACGCCAAGCCGCCACACCTCGGTTCCCCATACTCGCCGACGCCCTCACCTTTTTCCAGTTACGACCGTCCTCTGCTCCCCGATCCGGCCGCGCAGCCGCGCGCCTTTCGCTGCAATCCCATCCTCGATTCCTTCCCGAGCCCGACTGGCGCGAGCGATGCGTCGCCCTATGCGATTGACGCTTCTTCGTCTGATGCGACTCGACTCTCCGGGCCCGTCCTGATGCCGCCTGAATCCGAGTCCTCTGCCGCGCCGTCCACCCAGGACCAGTCCGCCAGGATCTGGGACGACCTCAACGCCCTGAGCCAGACAGGCGCGCGGGAACAAGCCAATGCCCCCCCGGTCGGCGACCAGCCTTCGTATCCGACTGGTGTGGACGCCGTGCCGGAACCCAAGGAGAACGATCCAGATGGCGGGAACAAAGCCGCAAACCAGACGGTCGAGAAGGAAAAGCCGCCATGGAGTGAGTTGAAGACCAAGGCGGGCAAGGAGAGGAAGCGACTGCCGCTGGCCTGCATCGCCTGCCGCAGGAAAAAGATTCGTTGTTCCGGAGAGAAGCCGGCTTGCAAGCACTGCTTCCGATCGCGGATCCCATGTGTCTACAAGGTGACCACGCGAAAGGCCGCTCCCCGGACCGACTACATGGCCATGCTGGATAAACGCTTGAAACGGATGGAAGAACGGGTGATCAAGTTCATCCCCACCGGCGAGACGAGAGATATGGCCGCCATCGGGAGGGCCGTGGTGAAACCCACGCCTCCCGGACAGGCCCCCAAGCCTCCCAAAACCAACCAGAAGAAACGGTCGGCAGACGAGGCTTTTGCGGCGGAATTGGAAGAATGGACGCGTGGCAATCGAAACCCGCCGCCGTCGCAAGACACCTTTTCATTGCGTCGGGAAGCTAAATCACTCGAAGCCACGGGCCTGTTGACGGAGGGAGCCGAGTATCTCCCCCCGATGGAAATCCAAGAACATCTGTGTGAAGTGTTTTTCGAATGTGTTTATGGGCAGTCGTATCTCCTTCTCCACAAGCCCAGTTTCATGCGGAGGTTGAAAGCTGGAACGGTGCCTCCGGTCCTGATCCTCGCCGTCTGTGCAGTGTCCGCTCGCTTCTCGACTCATCCGCAGCTGAACTCCGAGCCGGCCTTTCTGCGAGGCGAGAATTGGGCCAACCCGGCGGCGGCGATAGCGTTGAGCCGCCATGACGAGCCCAACATTACCATCCTCACCGTTTTCCTCCTCCTGGGGCTGCACGAATTCGGCACCTGTCACGGTGGACGGAGTTGGTCGTTTGGCGGGCAGGCGTTGAGGATGGCCTATGCACTGCAATTGCATCGAGAGGTGGACCGCGATCCCAACGGCAAAGCCTCCGAGTTGAGCTTCGTCGACCGGGAGATTCGACGACGCACAATGTGGGCCTGTTTCTTGATGGATCGGTACAACTCGTCGGGCAGCCAGCGTCCGCCGATTGGGAATGAGAAGTTCCTCCACATCCAGCTTCCGGTGAAAGAGTCTCACTTTTTGATGGAAATTCCCGGGCCGACGGAAGACCTGGACGGGAACGTCCCCAATCCGGTTCCTGAGGGCCAAGGTCAACTCTCCAACCCCAAGGACAACATGGGAGTGTCGGCCTACATCATCCGAGCCATCGTCGTCTGGGGCCATATTGTGGATTACCTCAATCTCGGTGGCAAGAAGAAGGACCCGTACCCTCTGTGGGCTCCTGAATCGGGCTACATGCGACTGAAGAAGGAAATCGAGGATTTTGCCGCCTCCCTGCCAGACTTCCTCAAATTCACGCCCGAGAATCTCCAAAACCATGCCGCGGAGAAGATTGCCAATCAGTTCCTCTTCTTGCACATCATCATCCATCAGAACATCCTCTTCCTCAATCAGTTCGCGGTGCCCCTGTCTCCGGGAGGGCGGCCCCCGAAGGACATGCCCAAGTCCTTTCTGAGCGATGCGGGACGGGCGGCGGTGGAGGCGGCGCATCACATCTCCATGCTGATCGACCGTGCGTCTGGTTATTCTCTGACGGTTCCGTTCGCGGGATATTGTGCGTATTCAGCCAGCACCGTCCACATCTGGGGGATTTTCTCCAAGAATGCGCAGTTGGAGGCGCGATCCAAGGAAGACCTGCGGCACACGTACCGCTATCTCAACAAGATGAAGCGATACTGGGGGATGTTCCACTACATGGTCGAAAGTGCCAAGGACCGTTACCGGCAATTTGCCGATGCCGCCATCAAAGGTCCTCGGGCGAGCAATCCAAACGGCCAAGGGCCACCCATGTTCCAGTACGGTGATTGGTTCGACAAGTATCCTCATGGGGTCTCGAGGTCGCATTGGGAAGACCCGGACCCGAGCAAGAAAAAGGAAACGGGCGACGATGCCGTGATGGGCCAACGACCTGACCTCCAGAGCGTGGAAGATTTCTTCGCCAGCTTGTCTCCCTCGCAGAAGTCGTTGCAGCCACACAAGCAGCAGAAAAGGGACGACAAGAGGGAATCGAAAGACTCTCCGTCTGACGCGGCGTCAATGCCTCGACAGTCTGCCGATTTTGGACAGCCGATGCCAGCACCTCCGCAGCAGGAGCCGCCTTTGATGGATATGCTGATGGCCAACGCGCCGGCCGATTTTTCAGGGTTCAACGATCCGAACTTGTTCCACCGCGCTCAATCGTTCGGTCAACCCAACTTGGACTTTTATTTCCCCGACCACATTCCCCAGATGGACCGACACTTTGTGTACGGCTCGTACGTCGGGGCGGATCCGGCAGCGGTGATGCCTAGCGGCATGTCGATGGGCCCCAACGGAGGCGTAGACGGGCAGGTTGCGAACGGCGCTGCCGGTTCGTTCTGGACGGACCCGTTCACGCCGGCCGGCACGGGCGAGTTTTTCCAGCCCAGCGCGTGGTTTCTGCCGTTCAATCTGGATCCGGGGATGGGCGCGACGGATGCGACTGCACAGTCGGGTCCGATGCAGGGACCTGGTTTTAGCAACTCGGGAAACATGATCAATTCGTTTGACATGGGGCTGACAGGGATGGGAGGGCCCCAACAAGGTCCATCATGATTTCATCCTGATGTCCGAGGACAATGATCCACCATACAGAATCCTTCCATGACGAATGATCTATATATATAATAGTCACTTTTTATTTTTAAGCTCGCATACCCAGCGCCATACTTCTGTGTTCCGCCTGCTTACCTGGGGAAAGAAGCTGCTGAGCAAGGAGTCAGCGCATGCGTCTGTAGTATTTTTTTTTATATTTCTTGTCTCACGACAGTATGTATCTACTAATGAAATGTATTATTGTCATATACGTAGCAAATAAATAAATGACGAGGGAATTTATGGGATTATATATGTACAGTACAGTACGCATTGTCTGACAAACAAATAAATAAATAAATAATGCTTGTTTCTATTGGGTATTTCGCTATTAAATAGTACATCTTTGTGTGATTTGCATGCAGGTGACAGGTGACAGGTGACAGGTATGATTGCATGTCGTATCGTATGATCGTATGATCGTATAAGTCACCAGCCAATCAAATATATATTTCCCCTGGACGGAAGCAACACAGGTAGCCAGGGGGCAAAGCAGTACTCCGTATACAACACACTAATAATACTAACTACTATCTATCCATGCATCTATCCATCTATCATCTACTGTATCAAACCCTCTCATTTCTTGGAATAACTGGCCAAAAAGAAAAAAATAAAATAGTTCCAATTCCAATACGGAGTACGGAGTCCTAAACCAGCAAAGTGGGACCAACCCTAGACCCTACCTAGGAGTAGATCCCCACCAACTGCACACCGCACACACCAACAAAAACACTATCCTCACCGGCTCCTTCAACAAACAGGCATCATTGGTCTAGTGGTAGAATTCATCGTTGCCATCGATGAGGCCCGCGTTCGATTCGCGGATGATGCATGTTGTACACAAAGTAACAGCTGCGGTAGCAGTTGTTGTTTTCTTTTTTTTCTTTAACTTTTTTTTCGTCTTTAGGCTTTTTTTTTGGTGTTGGTGTAACGTTCTTCTGAGTGAGAGCTTTGAGAACTTTGACTGATTGATTGATTCGATTGTGATGTTTAGGGTATTGTTTAAATATTATCGATGATGTTTCGAGAATAGTTCTGACTTGATGTCAATAGGGAGTGGAATAGGGAGTGGATTTATTTCATCTAGGTAGCATGCATATATATATACATACATACGTACTACACTGTTGATATATCAAACACGGAGGGAAAATCAATCAGATCATGATACATTCGTCTGTCTACATAGATGGCTAGCTATCTAGACGTAAATATCATCAAAAAAAAAAAGGCAGATGAGATCAGACGCGATAAAAAACAAACACAAAAAACAGAAACTGCCCCTATCGTATATGTATATCAATCCTCCCACTCCTCGTCTAGTTGATCTATCAGCCGGTTTTCTGCGTCCACATCGGGCCGGCTGCCTCGAAGGTCTGCTCTGCCCCGGCCTCCGATGGCGCCGATCAGGCCCCCGCCTCGTTGGCTACTGACACCAGCGTAGCCGCCGATCGAGGCGCGTTTCCAAGTGAAGCAGCGGGTCAGCGAGGAAAAGATGATAATGACAAAGTCCTATATATTTGCAGAAAACGGTAAGTTCAGTGTAGAAGTCATCCAAAACTATATACAAGTGAAGAAGTTGTGCGATCGCAGAAATCAGCGAACAGTCAGGTACTTACGCTAATGAAGCTGAAAATTCCCGCCCACAGGCTGTAGTTGGGACATTGTCTCCATCCTCGCTGGTGCATCACCGTCCGCTGATACGCACAGCCTCCAATGATGTAGACCGCAACGGCGATCAAGACGCTAGCAAACAGCTTGTCAGATATGATTTCTGCTGCTCATCTCTCAAGACACTCACATCAAGCCAAAAACACCAGCTGGCCCCAGACCTCCTGTAGCTGGCGGCACGCCACCGCAAGCCGCAGGGCTTCTAACCTCAAAGAAGTATGTGCACGAGTCCGTCGTGCCGACAAAGGATATGGTGGCCTGCGAACTGGGCGCGTCGCGGTCGCAAAGAAACGACATTATCGTCGATTTGGTGCGTGTGTCCTTCGAATCAGAGGGAGTCTTCGAGGTTTTATAGTCATGGTGGTCGTCCTCGTAGTCGAGTAACTTTGTCCCCAGAGAGCTCCTGCTGGAACAGGGTGACCCATTGGTGTAGTTCAAGACAAGCTTCCGGCCTCGAAAGATTGGCTGCGAAGACTGCTCTCTGCACTCGTTTAGTACAACGACCATTGGGCTTGCGAACGGCTTGCGTACCCTATTGAATAGATCTTGCCATTGAGCTCGTAGAAGGCGCTCACATTCTGCCACCTCGACTTCTCGACCCCCACAACATCCTTCACATCCTCAATCACCGGCGCGCAGATGTTGATGGTGAAATTCGCCGGATAGTCATGGCCCCTGGCGTGCCAGCTCTCCGTCCGAGCGTCCTTGTGCACCTTCCGGCCATCTTTCATCTCAGGCGGGGAAAGGGATATCGCATTGAGATCGAAGTAGGCGCCAGTGGTCGGGGAACGCACGGTACACGGCTTCTGCGCATCCTTCGGCTTCGATGAAGAATCTGCAGCCGTCACGAGTCCACCAGAGGACAGGAAGGGGAGGCAGCAAAGGAAAAGAGTGGCCGCGTAAGCAGCTGCATGGCTGCAACGATCCCGCGCGGCCCAAGAAGCTCCAAGCAGGCTGCTGTGCGCGGTATTAATGACGCTGCCAAAGATCAGGAACAATTCCACCGGTCAGCCCAGATCGACAAGCAGTGACCCGCGCTCCGATCAGAATGGGACACAAAGCAATCTGTATATCTGGCCAGATGCTGGTTATCAGCGCCTCGCGCCCCTCGCGGCGGCTTCCGGGGGTGGAGCAGGCCTAGCTCCATCGGGAATGGGCCCGATTCGGCTGCTACGCGTGTCAGATCGCCGCGATCCGTCCCAGCAAAATAAACCCGATCAGCTCGTCGATGCATGGGCTCATGCGGGAAGCCAACATCCGAACTCTGCCTAGAACATAGTACGGGGTACATCATCTATTGCTGTCCTCTTTATCTCGCCCCACATTATTCTTTCTTTCTTTCTTCCCTGCATGAGACGGTGACGACTGCTCCATTCCAGCCTGAGATTGCCTTCA
The DNA here is from genome assembly GCF_000968595.1 of Rasamsonia emersonii CBS 393.64. Classification (NCBI taxonomy): domain Eukaryota; kingdom Fungi; phylum Ascomycota; class Eurotiomycetes; order Eurotiales; family Trichocomaceae; genus Rasamsonia; species Rasamsonia emersonii. The sequence goes on from NW_013563261.1 coordinate 89,748, forward strand.
GGATACGGTGTACTTGTCAACTTGACAGACTGTGAGCCATCAAGATGGCTCCCAAGGAAGACAAACCGACTGTGCCTATCCAGCCAGTCCCCGAGAAACGCGGCTATGAGTTTGGAGGACCGTACGTGTTGTGCAATTGCGCTAAGCTGACGTCCAACTAACTGGCCTGCAGAATAGGAGCATTTGGCATTGTCTTTGGTCTCCCCGTCCTTGTGTATTGCTTCGCCTTCTTCTGCAATGACGTCTCAGGATGCCCGGCGCCGTCTCTCCTCCATCCTTCGACCCTGTCCCTTGAGAAGCTGAAACAAGAGATTGGTTGGCCCGAGGGGGGTATCAGCGCTCTCTACGACACCCAGGTTACCCTCTGGGTGCTCGCGTACTACTTTCTCAGTCTCGTGATGCAGATATTCCTGCCAGGTCAAGAGGTGGAGGGCGTGGTTCTGGCATGCGGTGGACGGCACAAATACAAGTTCAATGGTGTGTTGGACGTTCGATCCCAGTGACTTTCGGCCCAGCTGATATCGGATGATGTGCAGCGTTTCTCTCAGCAGTCTTGATTCTGGCCGGCTGTGCGGCGGGGACCTATCTCTACGGTGCAGATTTCGTGGTCTGGACCTTCCTCTGGGACAACTACCTGCAGGTGCTGACGGCGAACCTGCTGATCACTGTGGTCATCTCCATCTGGGTCTACGTGAGAAGCTTCTCGATTCCAGAGCCTGGACAGCCCAATCCGGAGCTTCGTGAATTGGCTCCTGGCGGCCACAGCGGCAATGTTCTGTACGACTTTTTCATTGGCCGGGAGCTCAATTCTCGCATCAAATTGCCCATCCCTTTTGTCAGCGAGGTTTCGCGCACGATCGATATCGGCGTCTTCTGTGAAATGAGGCCCGGTCTGCTCGGTTGGGTGCTTCTCGATCTCTCGAACATCGCGCACCAGTACCGAACCTATGGCTACATCACCGACTCGATCGTCCTCATCACCCTATTTCAGGCCTTCTATGTTCTGGACGCACTTTACATGGAGCCGGCCATTTTGACCACCATGGACATCATCATGGACGGATTTGGATACATGCTCGCGTTTGGCGATTTGGTGTGGGTGCCATTTATCTACTCCACGCAAACGCGGTATCTGGCGGTTTTCCCGCTCGAACTGGGCGCCAGTGGCGTCGCTATCGTGCTGGCAGTCTCGGGCATTGGCTACTATATTTTCCGCAGCGCCAACAACCAGAAGAATCGCTTCCGGACGAATCCAGATGACCCTCGCGTGAAGCACCTCAAGTTCATCACCACGGCCAGTGGCTCCAAGCTGATCACATCGGGCTGGTGGGGTACCGCTCGCCATATCAATTACCTCGGCGATTGGATCATGTCGTGGGCCTATTGTCTTCCGACTGGAGTGGCGGGCTACGTCATTCAGGAGACGATCAATCCCACAACGGGGGATACTGTGCGGCGTGCTGTGCAGACTCCCGAAGTCCGTGGCTGGGGTATGATCTTCACCTACTTCTTCCTCGTGTACTTTGGCATTCTGCTCATCCATCGGGAGAGGCGGGATGAAGAGAAGTGCAAGAAGAAGTATGGCGCCGACTGGGACAGATATACGTCGATGGTGCGGAGTCGCATCATTCCTGGCATCTATTGATCTGATCTGCTCACAGCAGATCTACCGGCACGTACCCGAGATTAAACAAAAGGAAATTGTCTGTGTCGGGACCCTGAATGGGACTCGATTAGAAGAGTGTATATATACACTTCGGACCTGAACGCGAGGGGGTGATAAAAATGAGTAAGAGGCAAAAACAGACGTCTTCATCTTGTTTTCTTCATTTATTGGGAATGTGTTGTCAAAATACATGTATGACAGCTGTATATAGTGGTATTATACATAATATTTAATTAATGCTAAAAGAAGAACTTCACCTCGAGGACAGGCCTGTCAATATTACCCAGGTATAATTCATTGTGTCTCATCCCTACTTAGGTAGGTACTTGTCAACAGAAGCTGAGGCGCGTGGTCTAGTCGGCCTCTCTCAAGCCAAGCAAAACTTGGAGAGAGAGGTCCGTAAGTTGACGCAATCTCCCTCATTAGGCACCATCGAACACGCACAGCTGTGGCGTGCCTGCAGGTCTACTCAGGTAGTTCGAACATCTCCCCCGGCTTTGTCTTGTCGATTGTCGGTCGAGGAGACCATCCTGCTGATTCTGTGCCTTGTTAGTCCTTCTGTCGGTGGTCGATAAAACGAAACTGGGTCTGTTTGTTCAAAACAAGCAGAACTCACCAGAAAATAGCCATCATTTGATGGGACAAGAGGCCCTGATGTTCTTCTCATGCAGAACTAGCTCGGTGCCGGGGTATTTGCGATTCAGCGTATGTTATATAAGAGACCTCTGCATTGGAAAGAGCCCGGATAACCCCGAAAGATGGAAAGGAAGTCGATGGGGCTTCAAGGCCTTCTTTCTCATTGTCCATTTTTATTTTGTATGAAGGAAAACAAGAAGTTCAGTCCCTGACTGATATCTCCCATGTTCGGAGGTCTCCGCGCACATCAAACTCGGACACCTCACGGTTGGTCCTGCGATTTCGCCATCTTCTCTCCTTGTTGCCGTCATACATTTGATGTTCCAGGCTTCCTCTTCCGCCAAGTCTGTCCTCACCACCTTTACTGTCTGTCCGCGAGTGATCGCTGGATGAGCTCTTCGGTCTTTTGTCGGGGTTAGGGGACAGTCTATTCCCTTGAACCGTCGTCCTCGAGTCAGGGTCACTGGCGATGGATATGGATTCATCTCCATCTCCGCCGGAACGGGCATTTGGCGCCGTAGCTGGCCATCCTGACCCGCCTGCAAACAGTTCTTCAATCAATTGATCTGGTGGCAGCTCTCCGTCTCGACAGGTCCAGGAAGCAGCTAGCGTACGGCGATACATGTCTTGTAGGTCACCGGTTTCGCGACTGGTATTGACCGAGGGAATCCGACCGAGGTCATCAGGGTCCCCGTGTTCTGATGTCATAATGCCTGCGATTCCACCAAACACCATTGGTGTCTTAAGGGGCGGCCTGCTGCGAAGTTAGCCACAGGCTATGTATGTATCACGAACCGCGGGTCAACAGACGTGACAAAGTTCTTATCTCCGTCAACCTGGTGCATCAATATCCCTATTTTGAGGGTGCTATTGATTTTGCTGTCTTGCATTAAGTATCGCCTCGTGATACCCTCCTCGTTATCGCTCTTGTCCACATATTCAGCCAGATTCAATTTGACGTTCCCCAGGGTGATACGGTCGCCACGACTTCCGGACGAAAATTCCTGAAATACTTCGAAGAATATATCGCATTCTTGCAGCATGTGGTTTCGGTCGATAGTAAGCCGGACTGTTAGGACCTTCTCATACTCCCAAGACGCCCGGTGATCCTGGATGAGGGCTCTGTCCGTGTGCCCGCGATGTTCCGCAGAGGTAGACGAAGGTAGATGCCATTTGACATACGAGGTTCCGACGACCAGAGGAATGTTGTTGAGATCGATAATCTGAAGGAGACAGGTGGATGTTAGCTCGTGTGCTGCAAATCATCGAGTCGATCGCTGTGACTTAGAACTCACCCTTAATTTGAGTTCGAATCTCGGCTGGTTTCCTCTGCGTCAGCATATCATACCAGATATGAAAAAAATCAGCACTTACTCTTCTATTTTTCGGAACTGTGAAAGTCTTCTGTTAGTGAATTGGGTATATTCCTATTGACATTCCGTCGGGCGCAGGGGGGCATCCTTAAAAGAAGACTTCGGGAGACGTACCGAAAGCCTGCATGATGACAGGATCACATCAAATCAATGGCAGTTAGTTTCTCCTCTATTTTCCTTGAATGTACCGGTTTAGGCAAAGAGCACAGCATTCCAACTAGGTCTCATGCTCGCAACAGTAGCATCACGCGGTCATAGAGTTCCTGGGCGGTGACACCTGATTGTCCGGCAGAAACTCACCGCCTCCAGGAAATCTCCGGATCCCGAGGTGTTGGCCACCAGCAGGTTCAACCTCCGTAACTTATCAAGGAAATTACTGTCCCAAGAGGATAGACACTTGTACACGATCGTATTAAACGGCGCTCCTTATTCTTCTGCACCATCAAAATGAGCCAGCTACCTCTCTCACCTCCCTCGGAACCCGGCTCTCCTCACACAACTGAACCGGTGCCCCTCACATCGTCAATTCGCACAACTCCGATCCATCCCCTTCTTCCGGAAATCAAAGTCCCTGGCGAACCGTTGCCCTCGCATCGATACAATCCGGTCACATGCACACCTTTCGACCCCGCTGAGATTCGGCCCCAACTCGAACAACTTCGCAAGGAATACTCGTCACCCGCTGCGGCACTCAAAGCGCAGGAGGAAGCCGTGAAGGAGGTGAAACAAAGAATCGAGGACGCGGAACGCAAACGCGGCGAAGTGCAGAAGGCCTTGGACAAGAAGATCAAGGAACGAGATACGGAACTCAAGGTGCTGTCGAAGTACCAAGAAGTGAAGGCCTCGGTTCCTTCATGATATGCCGAAAGAAGGATTATGTGCTTAGTTGGACGGGTTCAACGATTCCTCATTCTACAAAGCGAAGTAGCTACGGCAGGGCTTTGATGACCGGCCTTAACAATACACTGGGGGCTCGTCTAATGTCCCTTGTTTGGAGAGACCTGTCCGGCAAAGATCGGACAGCAGAGGTCAGCCAGGCACTGGTCTTACCTGCTCGTGTCATCTGTCCGATACCTCTTAATTTATCTTCCTGATGAACTTATCTGGTGACCGAAGTGACGCCTGATGCTTCTGGTCTCTAACAGGAGGATGCGTCGAGAGGTGTATTTGCGAATTGGACAGATGTCATACACACCGAAACGAGTGGGATAGTTTCCCTGTTCCCTCTCGCTACTCTCGCCATATTCGTTATGATCAAGTCACCTGGAAACGATACTATCGAAGATCGATGCAGCTACATACGAGATTAGCTGCTTCCTGTTTATGACAGGGTGGTTTTATCCCAGAGATTGGTTTACGGTGCCTTCACAGCTTGATACGATCCATTATCGACATAAGATCTACTTAGTTGATCTCTCGTCACGGGGGCAACACAGGTTTAGCTACATACTACGGAACGCATCATTGTATAGATAAGTTCACATTAATCATTATGCATATTAATAGCTACCAAAATGACATGAGCATTCATGACTTCGGAATACTCGACATCATCGTCGTTTTCGCATATATCTCGGGTTCTTCATCACTCATGAATACCACACGAGATCGTCAAGTACTTCATGAAAGAAAAAGGAAATTATTACCCCTTTAGAGGGAGCCCAAAACTTTCACCAACAATGGCAACAGCTAGACAAATGTTAGCATATTCCTTTCAGAAAACAATGTCTTTAAGGGCTCTTACATCAGCGGCGTCACCAATAATTGTCTGCGTCTCGTTAACGAATTGCGGCGTCAACAATCCATTGGCGTTGTTCAGAAGGTCGCCGACTTGAGCGAGAAGAGACGGTGTGACCACTGGGGATACTTCGCCGATAAGATCTGTTGTCTCGTTGACGAAAGCGGGCGTGAGCAGGTTCGTTGCATTGCCCAGGAGGTATTGAATGTCCGCGAGGGTCTTTGGCGTTAACAACGGTCCGACTTCACCAAGGACAGGGCCCACGGCAGTGATCAATCCCTGGGTGTCCTTGACGAATTCTGGCGTCAGGAGGTTGTGGGCATTGGTCAAGAGATCTTCAATATCCTGGATGTTCTGGGTCGTCAACAATGGCTTGACCTCACCCAGGATTGGTCCAGCGTCGTTGATCAGGCTCTTCGTCTCATTGACGAATTGAGCCGTCAACAGGTCATTGGCATTGTTAAGCAGGCTTTGCAGCTCGCTGAAAGTCTGCGGGGTCAAAAGCGGTTTGATTTCATCAAGGACTGGACCGACAGCAGTGATCAAGCCCTTGGTGTCCTTGACGAAGTCTGGAGTCAACAGCTGGTTGGCATTGGACAGCAGGCTGCCAATTTCACCAATGCTCTGGGCTGTCAACAGCGGCTGGACAACCGAGAGGATTGGTGCAGCTTCATCGATCAAGCCCTTCGTCTTGTTCACGAAATCAGGCGTCAACAGGGAGTTGGCGTTGTTCAAAAGTCCTTCAAGCTCATTGATCGTCTGGGTGCTGAGGAGTGGCTTCAGCTCATTCAGAACAGGCGCCACTTGTGTGATCAGAGACTGGGTGTCCTTAACAAAGTCTGGTGTCAATAGGGCGTTGGCGTTGTTCAAGAG
>NW_013563260.1:0-20434 GCF_000968595.1 Rasamsonia emersonii CBS 393.64
CGAAACGATCCCCTTCCCCAGCCTCAAGAAGGCGATCAGCCAGCTTCCGAAGTTGACCTCTCTGCGCCTGCCTCGATTCACCACCCTGACCGACCCGGACCGTCTGCCATGGCCCCCGAAACTGCAGCGCCTGCAGGTCAGCGGCAAATTCGCCGACGACATGCAGTCCTTCCTGTGGCCAGAAAACCTCACGCGCCTGACGCTGAAGAACTGCGCTGACCTGTCCTTCCACGCGATGCGCCGCCTCGTCGCGAATCCGCAGCTGGGCCGCTCTCTCCGCCGGCTCACCGTCTCGACGTTCAACCGCGGGCTGCAGACGGAGTCGATCCAGGTCATCCTCAGCTACCTCCCGAACCTTGTCTTCCTCAGCGTCCCGGGGGATCTCGTCTTCGACGACTTTTTCGACACGCTCCGCCGCGGCTACTACCAGCAGCGGGCGCAGCAGCCGCTGGCGCTGGAGGTGCTCGAGCTGTCGTTCTCGCACACGGGCGATGCCCGCGAGTTCGAGTGGCAGTCGCTGATCGACACGCTGGACAACGCGCTCGCCAATCTGCGCGCAGTCGGCGTCCATGACATGTTCCTCGGGGAGTTGCTGCCAGATGAGTTGGACGATGCGCTGACTGAGCGCGCCGAAAAACGGAAGCTCCCTATGTCGGAGGATACGGAGGAATGGGGAGTCGGGGTTTACTGTATAGACGACGACTGAAAATACGATAATAGAGAAGCCTTCGCATGAATGTACATATTTGTCTTTTCTTTTTTTTTCCAATGTCAATATTGTAAATAGAGAGAATAGAATATTCAAACAGAAAAAGGACTTCCTTCCAATCTCTCTCTCTGAACCTATCTAGAAAATTTTTCTAGAAAAAAGCAAGCACACAGGAAATAATCAGCTGAGGCTGAGGCTCAGGCTCATTATGATATGATCAAGGTCAACTAACTATAAAAAAAAAGAACCAAAGCATAAGGTTTTGGCGCCTAGAGAAAGAGAAAGAGAAAGAAAACTCGTATCTAAGACAAACAGACAGACAGACAATCAACACCTACATGGGGAAAAGAAAAAAGGCGCGGCAACGACGGTCTCTCGACATGTCAACCAACGCTTTTTAGTTTTGTGGGACCAGCCGCCCTCAATACACTGATATAACGAGAAAGTTGAAAGTTTTCATGGACTCCATCCAAATCTCCCATCTGCCGCCCCCTAAATATCTATCTACAAGCAGGACTCTTAGGTCACGGACGCCACAATAGCAGCTGCAAAGCCCTCCTCCTCCGCTCGGACCGTGACTTTCGTGGTGACACCGGTCCTGGCCGAATAGGCCATCTTGACCAGGGCCGCCACTCTGCCTCCCGAGACGGTCTTGCCGTAGAGCTTGAGCGTATGCGTGCTATTGCTAAGCGCAACGTCAGTACCCTCGAGTGGCTGTAGAGAGAGCGCAGCGGTGAGCTGCTCGGTAGCATCTGCATACAGGGTTAGCACCATTCGTTCTCGCCATTCTCCAAAGGCTATCAGCTTACCTGCAATACTCTTCACATTGCTCAGCTGGAACGTCTCGCTAACTTCTTCGCCATTGGCGCCGGTCTGCTCCCACACATGGTCGAAGCTGCCGGCAAAGTTGGGAATGACATAGTCACTGCCAGTAAGCTCAAGATCTTCAACCTGGTATTCATCCTCATAACCATTCTCCTCGGGTTCACCAGTTGTGGGGTCGATTTCTTTGCTGGTGAACTTGAGATTGTTCGTGAACGAAGTGGTAGGGAAACTATGCTCGCCGCCCAGCTTCTTAAATGCAACGTAGACGATCCCGGGCTCATTCGTAGCCAATTTGGGACAAGGAACGATGAAGTCTTCCTCGAGGGCCGCTTCTTCATCCGTAGGCGTTGCCACCACCGACACCTCTTCGAGGACGGTGTCCGGAAGCGTATTCTTGATGTCGTACTGCAAGACAATGTGCTCTTTGAAGATGTGCTTGACGGCACTGACAACGTACTCCGTTTCGCTCTCAGTGAGCTCAACAGGAGAGGATGACTTGAGCAACGTGCCATACTCCTTGAGCTCGGGGATGCGCGCAAGCTGCTCTGCATATTTCTGGGTCGCCGCTGCCGCCGTGGCTGCTCCCTCTGCAGCCCCGTTGGCTTGGGCCTTCGGCGGGCCGGTGGATGGAGCCTTGAGCGTCGGCGTGGCGGACGTGAGCTTCTTGGTCCTTTCCTCCGCCAGGGCCTGCTCGTGGGAGACAACAGGAATCGAAGAGATATCGAAAGGAGTCGCGAATGTTTCTTTATCCGTAGCAGTCACATACATGACCAGCTGATGCTCGAATGTGGACAAAGAGTACATCGAGTCTAAAGAAGCTATTAGCCTCCTATCGCAGGTAGCGCAGGCAGTTAAAACTCACCATTCTTCACGAACCGGTTGGCAAATTCGTCCTCTTCATTCATCAATCGGAGGTTGAGAGCAGCACGATCCCGGACTTCATCGTCCGTATCATCCAGACACCGTGTGAGCAAAACAGCAACACTCCGCTTGACTTCCGGGTCCTTCTGGCCGACGCCAAACTTGGCCAACGCCGTAACGGCAGCCGCCCGGACAAGAGCGTTCTCAAGAACGACTCTGTTGTAGATGTAACGGATATACTTCGTGGGCTGAGAGGTCTTGGGGCCTTCCACACCAAGCAGGTGTAATATTCTGACCGAAAGCTTGGTAAACTCGCAATCTTCAATAAACTCGCAGAGATGGGCAAGAGCTTTGTCTCTGTTAGCTCAATGTAGTGGAGAACTTTCCCAAAAAAAAGGCGAAGACTCACCATCTTCCTTGCTTCCAGGCACAAACTTAATAAGATCAAACATGCTTTCGACAACAGCCCGCTTGAATTCGTAACCACCTTCATCCCGAAGAATACCGCTGAGGAACGAAAGCATGCTAGCCTGCTTGCTGGGGAACTTCAAGCACAAGGTCCGGATGGCCTCGACGATCGTAATCTTGAATTCATCCGTAATATCCGCCATGAACCCGGAAATCTGCTTCATGAGACGATCAACGCTAGCCTCGTTGCCCGTCTTGAGCAAGGTGGTAATGGCGAACGTGGCGATGGATCGGTTGCTGTTCGAGATAAGCGACTCGATATCCGGGTTGCATTGGTTCACGATGTGGGGTTTAAATGACGCAAAGTTGTGCAGGATCCTGATCGCGGCGAACTTGGTGATTGCACGCGGCGAGGAGAGGAACAGTTGCAGAACATGGACAGCCTGGGAGGCCTCTGCATCGGTCACATCCTTCATGTCGCAGATAGCCTTTGCAGCCTCAAAGTTGACCATCTCATGCTTGTGTCGGAGCCAGCCATCAAGCATTTGCATCATGGGCTTCCTCAGGCTTGCATCCTCCTCCGCCAGCATCGCTGCCAACCGCACGAGCAGGACGACTGCCGCCGGGCTCTTGACTGCTCCAGCTGCGCCATACTGCTGGACCATCTTCACCAAGGCCATTCGATCGTGCGACCGCATCTGGTATAGAAGTCCGATGGCATGGTACTGGGTCATGTAGTTCGCCTGTGAAATCGCGTGGGATTGACCCGTGGAGAAGCCAAGGAACCCGGAGGATTGCTTGGTCGACGAAGCAGCCTCTTGCGTTTCACTCTGCCATCTTCGAACTACATCGCGCGCGACGGGGAGGAGGTGGTACGAGGATACCAAGGCTGCGGACGAAACCGACGGAGTCTTGTCGACAATGGCAGTCTTTATCAGGCGTTCGATACCGTGAACAGTAGTAGCCTATAGATTCAAGAGACATAAGTGGGTTGAAGACATTAAATGTAGAGGGGGGGTGGCGGAGAGGCGCACGTCGATAATGCGGCATAACGCTCTGATGGCGTTTGCTCGGTAAAGAACGTCACTGCCAACGGAGGTATCCTTCATGATGATGCTAGTAGACATAATGACATCTTCTGCCGTGTTTGCCAGCTCTTTCAGAATCAAATATACCATCTGCCGCAGCGAAGGGTCCTTATTCTGGAAGAGCTTGGAGATGCCGAAGAAGAGCGTCGTGGCCTCGTTCGTCGGGAACTTCTCGCCGGTGAACAGGAGGACGGCGATCTTCGTCAGGAGGGTACGGCATTTTCGAGGCGATATAGGCGAAGAATTGAACAATCTCGCTGGAGAGCGGGTAAGAATCGGGCAGGCACTGGCGATTCGGGTTCAGGAGAGAGAGAGAGCGCCTACCATCTTGGAAAACAGTGGTGCGGTCAAGCTTGAGCATGACCTGATCAGCATCTTCGTCCTTTTTAACGTAGCTCATGATGACGGCCCGCCCAGTAAACCGCGGCGGAGGGGAACCGTATAAATATAGGGGAGGAGGATCGAGGCGACTGCGCGAGAAGATTTCGGGGCACTCAATTCAGGGCAGCTGGTATGTGGATTGGGGGGCGGTGTAAACGGCTCTACCGCGCCTTCATTCTCCAAGGAACCAATGAAGGAGAAAAGAGATCGAGGGCCAGACGGAACCCGCTGTGGCTCACCAGTCGTCCAAGGAGCTGGGGACTGGAGAATGGCCGTCGTGAGACCGGGAGGCTGCTCGTCGTCGTCGGTGTCTTCTGTCCAACGCGGCCGCTAGCCAGCCAGTCGACCTCCAGGTGTCCTTCCGGGCTGCGTGTGTGGGCACGTGTGACAAACAGTGCAAACAAGCGGCGTTCCGCCATCGGCCAACAAGTGTGTGATGCATGATGCATCGCCATGATCATTTACTACTTTACAAGAGAGTTGCTGTCAAAATAATAGAGATTTGACGTCTTTCCGTCTTGCGCCTCATATTCCTACCACGATGGATCTGCCCCCAGTGAACCCCAATGAGGATACTGAATGGTACACACCCTCCATGATACATACATGTGCTCGTTGATTGTATATCTGCTAACACCACGCAGGAATGACATCCTTCGCAAGCACGGTATCCTTCCGGAGAAGCCTCCCTCGCCGACGCCAATAATCGAGGAGGCGATCCTAGAGGCGCAGCGAAAGGCGCATGAGAACCGACTGGAAGATAAGGACCTGGACGAGCTGGCCGCTCTCGAAGACGAAGAAGACGAGGAGTTTCTCGAGCAATATCGGTGCGTTTCCTTGGTACAGCCGCCTAAAACTTCGTGTTGAGAATACCTAAGCTGACCGAGGTCAGGAAAAAACGACTAGCTGAATTGGCCACGCTTCAAAAGACCAGTATATACAACCAAGTCTACCCTCTGCAGAAGACCGACTACGCCAAAGAAGTAACAGAGGCGTCATCCAAATCCTTTGTCCTCGTCCTTCTCACGTCATCTCAGGCGGGAAATGTGGAGTCGCGCATCATGACGGAGATGTGGAGACAGCTGGCTGCGAAATTCGGGGACATCAAGTTCTGCGAGATACGGGCCGATATGTGCATTGAGGGGTATCCGGAGCGAAATACGCCAACCATCTTGGTTTATAAGGATGGTGAAATTCGGAAACAGCTCGTTACCTTGAGGGAGCTCAACGGTACGAGGACAAAAATTGAAGGTGAGGATATCTACTAATCCCTGTTTCTCCTTATCCATGCTTGCGACAATTACTGAGTAGCAACGGCAGATATTGAAAAAATGCTTGTCGATTTGGGTGCTCTCAAAGAAGGCGACATTCGCCTGAAGAAGAAACGGTCCGAGTCGAGCGATGGAGAGCGTCGAGCCGGCGATGACAAGGAAGACGAGGATGACGATTGGGACTGAGGGATCATATGATATTAAAATAAATAGTGCAAGACACCGAACCAAATCTCGGTGCTACCTTTCATGAAGGACGGTCAGAGAGGCAGTGCTGGCCACAGCATTCCTGGCTCCGGAGAGAACATTTCATTTTTGGGCGAGAGAGAGGCCGATGACTGCAAAGTAACAAGGTCCAGGGCTCATCAGGGCCTGGACAATCCATGTCTCTTAGTGAGTCCCCCCGTCCAGGGAAGCTCGAAAAGCAGGCGAGCACAATCTACCGACATCGACAAGCATTCCAAACACACCAGCACCGTTCAGAAATTTAACACAGTACCGTACAAAAGTAAGGCGACTATTGATCGATGGAGGACAGGTCAACGTCCAGTCGATCTGATCAGCAATGAAAAATAAGACAATGGTCAAGCTTATTTAAAAGAAAATGCAGATAAAGTATATATGTGACTATGAATCTTGCAGGTCAGGACAGTGCAGCCGTCCAGCCACAATCACTCACTTTCCTTCATAAATCAGGAAGAAACAAACAAAAAAAAGGTGTCAACACCAATAATCCAAATCAGGAAGCTATAATATTGTAAAGAGGCTTCCTTCCACCATATGTCGCCTATTTACGCCCATGCTGCAATAAATAAATCACAATAACGATAACAATAACAAAAAAAAAGCAAAAAACTCAGCAGAAAAATCAGTCCAACAGCTCTTCCCAATTGACAACAAGATAAGAGCCGTTCCATGCAGCTATATTTCTCCAGGAACCCCGACCAATACCCCGCTCGAGCGCCTATGTAGATGGAAAAGATTCAAAGTTTTTCTTTTTCCAAAAAGGAAATTATCAGTCGCAGTGCGATATGTATATATATAGGGAATACTTTTCGGAAAAAGAAAAAATCCCGTATATATGCAGATGGTTCGGTATCATCCATGTCATATCATATCAGTTCATCGCTCCCGCCAGCAACGCTTTCCTCGATCGCTTTTCGTACTCGGCTTTCTTCGAAGACCGGACCCTGGCCGTCGCATCGGACAAAGCCCTTCAGCCTCTCGCAGACATCTCCGATGTCGACCAAGCCTTGCTTGAACAGCTTGTGGTTCTGGATCATGTCCCAGGTCGCCCCGGCATCGAGGAGTCTCTCACCCGTCTCTTCGCTCACGACGATCCGATGGGCGACTTTGTGCTCCCCTTTTTCACCTGTGACGCTGGAATAGAAGTCTGTCGGTGAAAACCGCATGGGTCCCGTGGTCGTCTGCCCGGGATCCGATTCTCCATGGCCCTTGACCGCAACACCCGACTGCGTCGTGGCACGGAGGATTTCGTTCTCGGTCGAGACCTTGGCAAGTTCGCGTTTCAAGCGTTCATTATCGGCATAGAGGTCGTTGGATGTCTGTTGGAGATCGCTGAGTTTCTGCTCGAGCTCACGGACATGCCGTTCTTTGCGCTCACGGAACGCACGCTGGCTGTAGATAGTGGGAACCGGTCAGAATACCAATCAGCCAGCACATTGGCAAAAACTGGGATCAGTCACATACGCTGCTCTGTTTTGCGCCTTGCGCCTGCTCTGCGCGGGCGTCAATGTGTCCTTCTCCTCACTGCTGCTCCGACCCGATCCTGATTTCCGATCCGCGATGTGATCGTCGGCATTTTCAGTCGACACAGGTTTTGGAAGATCGTCGCGAGCGACGTCAGCGCTTGTGGTGGAGTTGGTCGAGTTTAGCGTGAAGGACTCTGGCGGCGAGTATGGCGGTGCTACCCCGACATTAGGGAAAGAGGACGGATCAAAGGAGCCGTAGTGATAATCGAAAGAAACCTGGGAGCTGGTAATCAGTACCATCCTGGTTGCGCATGGGCGATGACGGGGATGATGGGGCCAGCGCATACAGATTGAGCACCGGTCTGAAAGTCCTCGGAATGAGGAACGCCGGCATGAGGATTATGCAACCCGAAGGGTTGGAACGGCTGATGCTGGGGCGCGTTGAAGTAGGAGAAATCCATGTGTCTGGACAGAAGATGCGCTGATGCTGCGCCAAGTGCGGAGGGGAACAGGGGCCAGAATGAATTGATCGAGCAGGCACTCCGCTGCAGGGGCGGGGAAGCAGTCTGAGGATATACGACAAGAATCAGACCAAGAACAGGCAGTCTGCAGCAATATGGAAGGTCAGAAGTGAGAGTATAACAGCGACCCCGTAGCCCAGCAGTAAGGTAACTTCGCTTTCAATCGGGCTGTCAACGCCGCAAGCGTCTAGGGGTGGGGCCATCCCTCTCCGGGGCAGACTGGACGAACAAGATCTGTGCTGGTCCAGAGCCTGGACAATAATAGCGCCGCTGCTGCGATTAGATAGCAGATTGGCGCTGATGAGCCCGGAATTCGGCCGAACGACCCGTGCAACCTGGGCAGGGCAACACAACCATGGCTGCTATCACCACGGGCGGCGCAACCGAGTCTAGTGTTTGAGGGGGCCGCACCAGCACGTCAGCTGGAACGGGCTGACCGTACTGCCTAACTGATCGAAGTCATCATCAGTAATCTTTTTTTTTAATATAATCTCCAAAGGTCTGCCGTTAAGTACGCCGTCGACACGAGTAAATTGTTCCTAAGGGTATCAACGACTCACTGAGGCTGAACTTCCTCCGCAGAACGATAGGCCAGGCCAGCCCGCGCCCGACCAGGAGGCATTCAAGCCAGCAAAGTCTCGGTCCAGGGTGCCAAATGGATTAATTGCAGCATCCTGTATTAGTCTGATTTAGCGTCCGCCGTTGCTTGCGCCCAGTGTCCATGACGCACGCCTCCGTATCCCCCGTATTCCCGCAGGAGTAACCGTACTCTACAACAATTGAGTCGTTGATCAAGTAGCCATAGGTACATATAGGTTACAAGATCTGCCTATCTCCCACATTTGATGGACTAGCGTTAAAAAGATACTGTATGTAGTTCGATTCGACTGAAAATCTAGAGCGGTCTAGGCAGATAGGAAGAATGCGATGTCCACGCCATCCATGCCTTGGTTTGAAACCATTCTCAGCTCTGTTGTTTGACTTCCCCGCTTTCCCCTGTGAGGAGACATCTTCGATGAAAGTCAGATTTTAGAACATGCCCCTGGACCTCTCTGCCATATCACACCATGAGATGCATCGTGATCCAAAGCAGGCTTACCTAAGTCAGGATGGCATTCCCAATCGAGACCACTCTACAGTAGGTATGTACTGTTTAGTCGTGTTTCAAGCCACGTGGGATAGGGTAATCTACATGCTTCCAGACTTCTTATCTGAACCAACCTACGAGGAAAGATACCTGCTCAGCTCGGATGCAACTACGCCATACCGAACCACTACAATTCAAATAGAACCCATTTGGAAAGACTAAGACGCTGCGTTTCATTTATCGGGAAAGAAAACGACTAACTAGGAGGGGATGGGGGAAGAGGGCAAGCAGACACCGGGAGCAGAGAGCAACGTTGACCAATCGAGACAGTTCACCGGACGGGTGTCCTGCTCCCGGGGACCAGCCTGCCCTTGGGACACTAATCAATGACAAGAAGGGAAGGACAAGAAACGAGACTCATAGCAAACCCAGAAAAAAAAAAGACAAAGAACAAATGCCTCGACGTGATACCACCCCGGACGCGACCCTATCCATAGTCCTCCGCCATATACCCTCAAAGCAGAAGAGAGACAGGAACCGTACTCCCCGATGGTTGGTGTTCTTGTCGGCGACGATATATTCTCCCACGGAGCGAATACGCAAGCAATTTTCCCCACTAGCCAACCACCCAGAAAGCTCGATTCCGGACCCGCCCCATGCCATAGTAGTAGATTCATCCCCTGGTCCATTTCATTTCACGTCGAGACATTAACAACAAAAAGCACAGACAGCAGAAGAAATGCATGGCGATCTGAAATACGATAACATGATGCAGGGGGAAGCAATAGGAAACGCAGTTGGAAAATGGTTAATCCACGGAAACCCCCAGCCAGGGATGCCGGCAAGCACAGAAAAACGGCGTGCGTCGGTTTCCCAGGCTGACGACTCCATCGCATCTCCGCCCCATTTCCCCGGCCGTTGACGGAATATGATCCCAATGCCCAAAGGAGCAGTAAAACTTGCCGAGGACGTAGGACTTCTGATAGCCACGGTTGGGGAGGTGTTTCGAAATATGCGCATCAACTGACGGTCCGTAAGACATGCACTGAACAGAAAATCCGTTGATCACGTCGACGATGCTTGAGTCAGTGCTATATCATCGGATGTAACCGCCATTTGAGAGATTAAAGGAGTTGTCGTAATGCAAAACAGACGAACGACCGAAACTGGCGCATCGAAACGACCCACGTCGAATAAGATCGAAACACACACACACAAAAATGGATCAAGGCTAAAGACAGATTGCATAAGAGATGGAGGAGACGAGGGGTTGTCCAAGAGAGAAAGAAGAAAAAGGTCCGAAGGTCTTGCTGCATGAGGCCGTTCCGCATGGTCCCGGGCTTCGAGGTCGAGAGGACAGCAACATGGCAAGGCGGGCTAAAGCGAGAGAAGGGTCAAAAGCTTCTAGTCGCCATGCTGCAAATTAATCAATACCATTGAGCACCAGTCCCATCATCCCGCTTCGAACGGTGACCAGCAGATCCATAAGCACCTGCAGCAGCACCCTTTGAAGCAGAACGAAGCCTAACGCCGAAGACTATGAGATTAGTCAGATTCTTGAATCGAGCATCCTCCACGCCCAGCGTCACTCAAGCAGCAAACGCAGAGAGGAGAAGAGGGGTCCCCTACACGGAACCTAGATTGCAGATACTCACATCCTGTCACTCCCTCCAACAGCGCGGTTGGTGTCTGCGGGGTCAACGATCCGTTCAACGACCTTCCGGCGCTGGCTAGAGACGGCGCCGGGCTTGCTAGCAGCAGGGGCAGGGTTGGCCATCGCGGGAGGAGCCTGGATAGCGCGGCGCTGCTGCTGCTGTTGCTGCTGCTGTTGCTGTTGCTGCTGCTGCTGCTGCTGCTTCTCCTCCTCAGTCTCCTTGTCCTTCTTGCCATTATTGGCAGCATCCGCGATCATGGCTGCATTCTTCTGGTACTTGTAGACAGTCCAGTCGAAGACGTAGTCGTACTGGTACGACTCGCGAACAAAGAGGTCGCGGAAGATTTTGCGGAGGTAAGAGTAGTCCGGCTTGTCGTCGAAGCGGAGGGAGCGGGTGTAGTTCAGGTAGATGGCGAACTCATTGGGGAATCCCCGGCAGAGCACCTCGGTAGGGGTGGTCATCTTCTTCTCCATGATGCGGTCGTACTTCTGCTTCTTGGTGGCTGCCTTCAGACCTTGCCAGGGCAGAGAACCACGGCAGAAGTACAGCATCACATAGCCGAGGGATTCCATATCATCACGGCGGGACTGTTCGACACCAAGGTGAGTGTTGATACTGGCATAACGGGCAGTACCCGTGAGGTTCTTGTTCTCACGGTAGGGGATGTGGAAGTGAGTCTTGGGGTCCCGGTATTTCTTGGCTAGACCAAAATCAATGACGTTGACCTGGTTACCACGCTTGCCAATGCCCATGAGGAAGTTGTCCGGCTTGATATCCCGGTGGATGAAGGACTTGGCATGGATGTATTCAATACGAGAGATCAGTTGGTCGGCAAGAAGCAGCACCGTCTTCAGCGAGAATTTGCGGTTGCAGAAGTTGAACAGATCCTCCAAGCTGGGGCCGAGAAGATCGATCACCATGGCATTGTAGTCACATTCGGTACCGAACCAGCGGACAAAGGGAATGCCAACACCACCGGCGAGGGACTTGTAAACGCGAGCCTCATACTCAAGCTGGGGGTGCTTGGCCTTGACACTCTCCAGCTTGATGGCAATTTCCTCGCCAGAAATGATGTTGGTGCCTATGTACAGGACCTGTTAGTACTTCAGAGAACCTGGGAAAAGACAAGAGGTATGCATACCCAGATAGATGTCACCAAAGCTACCGCTACCAATCTTGCGGCGATTCGGTATTTATTACCGACACGAAGGTCCTGCAGACAGGTGTCAGCCATCCCATATCACCCGTAGTGAACATCCACGACAACGCTGAGACGGGAGCCACCAGGGAGGTCAAGCAGCAATGTTGCCTGGATTATTCTCCCTGACACCGTATCTGGCGGATTCCATGACCGTGGAAAGAGGACAAGAAGGAGGACTAACCATTGTCGTCATCTTGGCTAGAGTTTAGGCACAGCTTGCAGCTGTGCAAGACCGTTTGACGATTGTGAGATTCTGAATCCGGGTCAAAGATGTCAGTATCACAGCAAAAGCAGTGGGGAAGCCGATGAAATGAGACGAAGGAGGATGTTCTCGGGCAGGATGGCGATGGTTGAAAGACGATGTTGTTTGGAGAAGAGGGGAAGTCGACTGAGATCAGCAGACGCTCAGCCTCACTGGGGACAGCCTTGGGCAGCTGCGCTAAAAGGCGTCAACCAGCCCACGACAGGAAGCAGCAGCCCAGGCTGGCACAGAAAAGAGAGGGCCTTCAATGGATGGGAAACACAAAGAGAGCCCGTGAATCGTTGACAGGGGAGAACAAACAAAGGAATGGTCCATACGCACCTGGTGGAAATGAGAGCCCAGTGGCGGATAAGACGGGAGGGGCGTGACTGCAGTCCGACCGTCTGGAGGATTGATCGAAGACGGCAGAGACAGTCAGCGATACGAGCAGAGGAAGTTGGCAAGCACAGTTGAGCGAAAGAAAGAGAGAGAGACGACCCAGGGCAAAGCCTAGAAGTCGAGGGGGGGGGAGGTGACGGGAGGAAGAAGGAGAGGAGAGTGAAATGGCGGATGGCCCGAGACAGGCGGTTGGGAGGCAAAGGGAGAGGCTAAGATCGGAGTCGGTGAGGGCGAGCCCGGGCGGGAATTAGTAGGCAGGGAGAGGGCGACTGCAACGGCCGCGCGAGGGGCGCGTGGAAGCGAGCCCCGGCTTACTATTAATACACCACCACAGTGAATTAGCCCCTGCAGGACACGGCAAAAAAGCCGTAACTGATTCTGCTACAATGATAATGATAATGACAATGACAATGACAGTGATCGCAATGTGACGGTGACGGTGGTGCTAATAATGCTCTCCCTCTGACTTCAGCTACGAGGACAGGGGCAGGGTGTCGGGGACGGATTGGGCTGCAATCAACTAGCCGCGCCCTTTGTCTGCTTCGTTCTGATCTGTCGCACTCGCATATGCACCCCCTTCCGCCCGCCGCCAATAGTGGTGATTCGATCTGATTCTCCAGCCAGGCTAGACACGTCTGGCTAATTCTATGCTGCCAGCAAAGATTCTTTTTCCCCTTTTCCTTAAACAGCCTGCCGTAGACGAATGCAGGAGAAACAAAACGAGGATCAGTGCCTGCACGGCGACTTGTTCTGCGGAGGCTGGGTGAGACTGTGATCCTGTGGCGGCAGAGACTAGTGCCGCGAGGCCATCTGACACTTGGTGCGCCCTCTGTGGGTGAGGTCGGGCTCTCAGCCTGGGCAACAGAGAGGCACCCAGGAAAACAAAATCCACGCGCTAGGCCTGGACCCTTGATAGCCTGGTGAATATTATCTCTCAGTCTCTCGAGTCTCTGGCCTGCGGCGGCAAAACGTGAAGCCTAGACCAGCTGCACTTTTGACGGGCGGTGATCGGCCTCGGCCTGATTACCCAACCACCTTCCAAAAATACTTTTTCTCGGCCTCGGGCTAGCCTCTGGCCCCGGGATCCGAACTATCACCCAGATGCCTTCCAAGTTTCAACCTAAACGGTTTCTGCTCCGAAGAAACCTTACGCAAGAGAATTACAGTTCTATACTGGGATCCACACCTGCAGAAAATAATATACTGTCGAGATATGCCTGCTTGTTTCAAGCAGCCAAGTCCAGCAGGACCAAAAGACTCCTAAGAAACTCATACAGCTCGGTGCATTGCAGACACGTGTGGTAAAACGCGGTCACATGACCTCCAAGGCACCGCGAATACAAATGGATATAGGATTGGGAAAATGAAGGTTAGATAGGGTCCTTGCTGCACACTCCATCTCACATCACATTCATCAGGGTCCTGACAAAGGGCTGGGGACAAAAAATAACATCATTACACAAAAAAGGTCAACAGTACAACACGGAATACATGTAGACCACCAGAAGAGGGGAAAAGGAAGAGAAAAAAAAAGAGGGAGAAAGAATAAGAAAAAAAAAGATGACAATAAAACAATGAAGAAACCCTAGTCTGTTTGCATCCCTGCTGATAGATTCGACATCCCAAGGAGAGATTTCGTGCAAAACGTATAATAGTACAAGGCCCAGGGTCAAGATGAAGAAAACAACAGTAAGAAAAATGGGGGAAAGACCCCATAAAGAAGAAAATTCAAGTTCGAATAACGCATCTCAAGACAAAGGGGAATCAGAAGCACGCATAAAAAATACAACTAGCCCTGGAACCTTGTGATAATATAGTAAAGGTAAGGCAGCATAGATCCACGGAACGCGAAAAAAAAAACAACAGCGAAAGTTCTCCACCCAGAAAAGGCCATGGCACCGGAGATCAGGAAAATCCTGATAGGTGAGATGAGGCTCGTCCAGCTTGCCCGTGGTGGAGCGAAAAACGGTTTATATCATATCGTGTCCGGCATTAGCATTACCAATGGCAGCTCGCTCAGAGTTCGACGCCTTCTTTTGCTCGGATGCACCAACCGTAGGGCTGCTGGCTCTCGCCTCCTCCTCCTCCAATCTACGTCTCCAGTTGGCGAGGCTTTCACTCAGACCACCGCCGTCGGAACTATCCTTGGTTGGGGTCCGATCGAAGTCGAAGTTGCTGCTCATCCGGTAATTACGGTTGGTGCTCTCCCACTGGCTGCGCAGTGCGTCGAGTTCATTGGCGAGAGAATCCAACGCCAGAGAGCCGCGGTTATTGAGGAACGAGTCGTCCTGGGAGATGCTGCTGTCCGCTCGAGGGCGGCCGCTGAGTCCGATTGTAACGGTTGATGCAGAACTGTGAGGGCGTGAGATTCCATTGGCACCTTGTCCATGCTGCGACTGGCGACGATAGTTCACGACAGAAGCCTCGACTTGATCGAGGAGCATGGTCACTTTCTGCTCGGCATCCAGTGCACGGGACTCCAGCAAGGAATTCTCCCGCTTCAGCTGTTCTAGCTCGGCCCGGCTCTTCTCGCTGGCAGCAGCGAATTCTTGTTTGGCCGTCTCATACTCAGACCGAGACTGGTCGCGTTCCTTTTGAGTGGCGGCCAGCTCCTCTCTCAGCGTCGCAATCTGACCCTCAAGATTGGCAACGGAGGATTTCATGTGATCTTGAAGCTCGGAAAGCGACTTCTGAAGAGCAGAACGCTCCGATTCCCATTCAGCTGGCGCTGCCGACGCTTGGCTAGAGGATTGTCCAGCGTTCTTCTGGGCATTCTCCAATTCGTTCTGCAACTTGGCGGTCTGGGCTTTGTATTTAGCCAACTCGTCCTTCATCCGTTTCAACATCTTCTCGGTCCCTTTCACATAATGCACGGCCGACTGGTAATCGTTCTCTAGCTGCTCTAACTTCTCTCGGTAGGCGCGGTCCGCTTCCTGCTCGCGAGATTCAAATGCAGCCTTCGTTTCCTCGTGGGCCTTCAGGCTAGCTTGGAGCTGCTGTTCCAGTTCGCGAAGACGATTCTGCTCAGGGGTTCCGAAGCGAGAGCCAGGTGAATCGAGCAATGGTGACCGTCTGCTTTCTGACACGTTGATTCCCCGCTCACCCAGAAGATCCTTAAGCGCACCGTGCTGGATGGCCAAAGCACTGGTCTCGCGTTGCTGATTCTCAAGCTGAGCCTTGAGTTCTTTGTTCTCCGTAGCCAGCGCCTGGCTCTCTTTGATTGCTGCTTGTAGCTGTCGGCGAAGCTGAAGGCCTTCCCTGCTAACTTGCTCCTGGTACGCTTCGAGACCTGCGATGCGTTCTTCCGCTCGTCTCAACTTGTCGGCCGCCTCATCGGCAGCTGTCTGGTTGGCCTTGGCAAGCTTGTTGGCTTTCTCGACCTGAGATTGTAAAGCGACAACGCGCTGATCTACAATAGACCGCACAGAACTGTCCGAATCAAACGACGATGCCCGATCAAGACCCGACAGAAACGCAAGCTTATGGCTTTCCGCTTCGCGGGCATTGCTCTCCGCAAGCTCCTCGGCATCTTTCAACCGACGAGTAGCGGTTTCAAGCTCCGCCGTTCGTTCTTCGTGTTCAGCTCGCAACTGCAGTAGTTTCCTTTCAAGCCCTTCTCGACGTTCCCGTTCTTCCTCAAGGTGCTTCTCCAGCAGCGCAGCTTTCGCCGATGAAGCTGCCACGGCTTCACGGAGGGATCCTAGGTTACCGCCGTGTTCCTTGAGACGAGAAGAGGCCTCCTCCAGTTTATGCATCAACTCTTCTTTGTCAAGGCAGACTTGTTTGAAGTTGGCCTCCGCTTCTGATCGAAGTGAAGACTCTTCCCTGACGGTTGCTTTGAGTTGGTGAAGTTCGGCGCGTAGGCTCTCCAACTCCAGTGTGTTGTTCTGCATCTCCAGCTCGGCCAATCGCTTCCTCGTCGCTTCGTTTGTCTCTTCTGCCAGTTCTCGAGCACGCTTTTCCTGCTCGAGGTCGGTGGACATCACCTCCAACTTGGCCTTGAGCTCTGACTGTGCAGCCAAGGCCATAGCCAACCTCCGACTCAAGTCCGAGACTCTCTCCGAGTGAGCCTCTTCGCCGTCACGAGACCCGTCCAGTGGGGGGGAGCCTCGCTGGCTGCCCCCATGAGCAGCGAGCTTCGCGCGGGCGTATGCTGCCTCGCTGACAGCAACATCGCGCTGGTGTTCCACCTCGGCCACTCTTTTGGAGGCAATGGCTGCCTGGCGGTCCACAGTCGCCTGCATCTTCGCGAGTTCAGCTCTCATGGCAAGGAAGGCCTCAATCATAGGTCGATCCTCATCTGAAAATGCCTCAATAGCACGTTCATCCAGCGCTGGGCTGTTCGAAGGGTTTGGAACGTATCCCGCCTTTCGAGCGAGAGCAAGCTCAGAAGCATACCACGCATTTCGAGTCTTCGCCGCTTCAAGTTCCTTGATCAAGGCCTCCTGCTGAGCGGTAAGCTTGGGAGAACGGGGCTCGTCTCCCAGATTTCGGGAGTTCCGGTGGCTCCGTGACTCGACTGAGCCGTCCAGGCTTTGTCTCCCAAGGACCGACTCATCCGTGCTATCCATGGAGGCCCTCTGACGATGCTTCTGCAGAGATCGCTGGCGTGTCGGGCCGCTCATCAGGGGAGCTGCTTCGCCAGCCTCCATCGCCTTGGCAGCCAATTTAGATGTCTGTTGAGTCGGGGTCCGACGGCCCGCAGAACCCTGTTCCGTAGCAGGTCTGGAATCTTTGGGAGAATCCTTAGGTGGTGGTGATTGCATGTCTCTTTCGGCCGCAACTGATCGGCCCGTCTCCACCGGGGAGCCAACACCGCGCTCCGTTTTCGTGGGAGTTCTGCTCCTCGAACCCCCCGGAGGTGGACCATTGTTTCGAGAAGTTGGCGTTGGAGCTTGTCCAGGAGGCGGC
The DNA here is from genome assembly GCF_000968595.1 of Rasamsonia emersonii CBS 393.64. Taxonomy (NCBI): domain Eukaryota; kingdom Fungi; phylum Ascomycota; class Eurotiomycetes; order Eurotiales; family Trichocomaceae; genus Rasamsonia; species Rasamsonia emersonii. The sequence continues at coordinate 17,271 of NW_013563260.1, forward strand.
GGTCCAGAGGGGGCCTGAGCTATAGAGGCTCGCGGGAGCCGTGACCCCGAAGCGCCTGAACTTGGGCCATACTCCGCCGGCGGCCGGCCACCTGGGTAGGCCATCATGCTTTCGCGGGCAGGAGCAGGGCCTCGTCGCGGTTGATCGACCGGCGGATGTTGAGCTTCCCGCGAGGATCGACCGGTCGGCGGAGCGGACTTGTCCCCGCTCATCTTCCGCGCCCCTGGAACCCTCTCCCCGTTCTGAGATGCCAGGGCTGGCTCGTTGGGATAGCGGATTTTAGCGGTGTCGAGGACATAGACCAGACTGAGCTCTGCCGGATCCCTGGGCGCCGAGCTTGGCTCGCCGGCCATGACGATAATTTGTTTCCCAAATGCAGTCATGCTGTGTCCAGACCTTGGGGAAGGAGCAGGGCCCATGTTATGGAAAGAATACCACCGTCTCGTTGTGATGCGAAATGCAGCAAGATCTCCTAGATCCATGCCTTCCTCGGTACGACCGCCAAAGATGTACATGACATCACCAACAAGGGCAGCTGCGTGTCCCTCCCGAGGGGAGGGGATAAAGCCGGTGCAATCGAGTTGGGTCCAAAGGTTGGTGCGCGGATCGTATGACCAGACGTCATTAAACCATTGCATCCCGTTCGTACCTCCGAATCTGGAACAACATCAGCATCTATGAACAGAGAAAGAGGCGCGGGTCTTGCAATGCGTACAAATAGAGCTTGTCGTTGAAGCTGACCATGGTATGGTTGGTTCGTGCAGCAGGTATCTGACCAGCCGGCGGGCCTCCCTCGTGGCTGTTTCGGATGAGGAATTCCCATTTGTTCGAGGGATTCTGGAGATTGTTGAGGTCGAATGCAATTAAATCATTAAAGAAAGTGCCTTCCACTTGACCTCCAAAAATATAGATCTTGGAACCAAGGATATTAAGAGTATGCCCGTATCGTCCAGCGGGACGAGGTCCCGGAGGAATGGCACGAGACCATTGTCGAGACGCTATGACGAGTCAGCAGGGAGTCTCGCACTGTGAATGAGGGGGCCACTCACAGGTATTAAGCAAATAGAGGGTATCATCCAAGGTGTCATGTTCCTCGATCTTCGTATCTCCACCAAACACGATGAAGGCATTTCCCACCAGAAGACTCGCATGGCCCACGCGGGGACCTGGGCCTTCGGACACAGTGGAGATGGGGTAACATGAAAGATTGCCTCCACTACTCTCGATCATCCACAAGTCACCTTTTACCGTTGTTCCGTCTATGAGACCGCCCATCATATAAATATCGCCCTCCTTCGAGGCGACTGCATTGACAGCGGCACCATAGCGGGGGAATGGGTTCGCTTGCGGTGAGGGGAAGTTCAAACGCCGTTGTGACCATGGATATAGGGAAGCGTTGGGATTCGTAGTCGGGGAGTTCCCATTCATGGAGGGCTGTGGTCGTGGAGCCTTCACCTTAGCGTTAGACAGATGTCAATTCAAACATTCTTCGTGGTAAAGGGCTCGAAAGGATTCAATGGAGTAGGGGAGTCAGTGTCGTCGGACTGGCGCCCATAGATTCCGGACTAACCTGCGATTCTGATTCCGCCCTTTGTCGCATGCGGACCGGATCAGGGCTACTCGTACCGGTCACTGAACTCAAAGAGTTGTTGACGCTACTGCTCGGAGTAGGAGACTGCACGGCACCTCCTTCTCGCTGTTTTTCGCCATTGGTGAGGCCCGGGGGTTTTTCAGATATCGTTCCCTCCGACGTATGGATATTTCTTGCGGCTGGCGGAAGCCCGGCACCCTGCTGGTTCTTTTTGGACTTGAATAGAAAGGCCATCGTAGAAGAGAGGTCGCGGACAGTCGTAACAGGGGTGGAAAGTGGGTGTTAGTGAAATCCTCAGCCAACTAATAACTCCAAATAAGCCCAGCTCTGGTTCTCGGTCCCAATATCGATCCCAATCCTACCGTATTCCTTTCCGACACCAGAGCGAAAGGACGCACGGCTCGACCGCCGGTCAATCTAGCACAGAGTCACACAACCGGAGCTGTGGACAGAAGCATTGAATCTCATCCAAGAGGGCGGAAGGGGGGGATGAGGATGAGGGCGATGGCCGGTACCAGCTGCGTTGGCGATGCGCTGTGCCCACGGGACAACGGTGGCTGTTTGCTAGCGATCCTCGTTGCCCAGAGCAGCTTCACGAAGCTCGATCGCGGTACCCGGGGAGCATGAGTCGCTGCCAAAGGAACGACCGCAGAATCGGCAGGGAAATCGAAGTCTCTGAAGCCTAAGATGAAAAGTGCAGCAGCAGGACACGGGGATGAGCAGTGCGCTCCGGTCGTTGTGCCGGCGTTTCACACTGGCAAGGCGGTTGACCGCGAAGGTCTAGGGGCAGGCGGGCAGGAGCCAGGGGCGGACTCGACCTCCACGGCGCGCTAAAGCGACTGTGTGCCTCAGCCTGCACCACCACGAGCACCACCGACAACGTCTCGCAGCCCTATGGCACAAATTACGGTGCTTACTCTACGACGCGGGAGAGGGGAGACTGCTCCGTAGAGGTGCATACTGCAAGGCTCCCGGTGACCTGTTGACTGCCTGTCCGCGGTGGCTGGTGCTGGCACAGTCGCACATTCCAAGCGCACACCACCAGCCTCCGGAAATCCTTTAGGAAAAAAAAGAGATACAGGGTGGCTGTCCAGTGTCCTGACTCACAATTTTTTTTGGTGGTTGGCATAACAAGGGACAGATCACACAATGATGCAAATCCATGAGAATGGCTGTAGCTGGACTACACTCCCCCGCTGCTCTCGAGAGCCGGAAATGAAAGTGACGCTCTTTCTCGAGGTCTCCCCTATTATTTCTCGACTCGAAGAGGATCATAAGTCCTCTCTGGTAGCGATTTTCGATGGTCAGCCGTGTTACTTGCATGGCTGCCGCAACCTCCAGGCTTCCACCTGCATGGTTCCTGAGCCGTAATATATCAGGGAAGCGAGCGGGGACGAGCCAGGAGACCGTGGACGACTTGGCTAAACCGCCTCGTGCAGGCATGGAGATCCAATCACGGTTGGTGCAGTTGGCCATGACGGTTGGAGCCAAGGAAATCGTCGCAAAAATCACCCAGCTCAGCGGCCAGTGGGTACGCGCTTGTGAGGGATCACTGCTCCGCATCCTCGAAATA
>NW_013563259.1:0-56162 GCF_000968595.1 Rasamsonia emersonii CBS 393.64
TTGCCATTACTCCGTAAAAACCTTCACAGATCCCGTATGAAGAGGTCTTGTGCCATAAGACCCTGTCGACGATAATTTCCCCGTTCATGCATAGTGTCAGCGTCTGTTTGGGCCCTTACAGCTGAGCATCGGACACTCGACTTAACTTGTGGATCTCCGAGGTCACCACCTATTATTTGCAAACTTGCAAACTGGCAAGATGCTCTTGTCATCGTTATCTTGTGGAGAAACTTAAGCTCGTTCAACAGAAAAGAAACGGGTGATGTCCGATGATGACAGTGGACACGATTTCCCCATCAGCTTGCGGTGCGGGACCATCGCTGAGTTCGAGATTTCCGAAGCCCACTCTTCATCACGAAATCTCTGTCGCCTACTACAGTAGTCTGCACAAATGTAGTCAATATTATTAATGTTGAAGAGTGCAGTCAACTCTACACGGTGGTCGTGGATTACAACAATGTCATCTTTTCATGGAGAAAGCTCTAAGAGTAGAGAAGTTCTAAAGGGACATAAAAAGGGAAAGAAGGCGAAGTTAGCTTCCTTTAAAGCTTTCTAGCATAGAAAATAGAATAGAATGCGTACAAAGTCCTTGGGCTCTTGCAGGGACATCGAGGAGCACGCGACTAGCAATAAAATGGCTGCGAGCGGAAGTGCTTCGGCGGTACAATGTTCCGAAGTGCCCGGCCGTGCCAAGGCCCAAGAGCCTCACCGCGAGGCCTCACGATCATTCACACTCGCACCAAGCTCATGGACAAAACTCCAGAACCCTTGAGTGGTTGACCTCTCAAGTGGGATCTATGAGCTGCTGCATGCAGAGACACCTTACATCCTTTGGCTGCCTCTGAACGTGGTTCGACGCTGTTGGGTTGCTGGAATAGGCGGTCACTGACGGATCCCGCGCCGTATATCGATAATAGCCTTGGGATCAGTGCACAGCAAGAACATGGTCAGTCAGGTGCGGATGGAGCCTTCCCCCACTTTCGCTACGACTTTTTTTATTTGAACCAAGTGGTGTTCTAATGCTAACAATGTCTTGTGCAGTGCACTTTCCAGTGTTCTAGGCTGCATCGATTTTCCAGTTGATATCACAGTTGTGAACCCTATAGCTCCTGCGCCATGAGCAACTATCCGTCATGAGAGACCCAAATTTGAATATGGAACAAAACCCTACAGGGCAGGAAGCCATCGCGCCAGCAGCTGAACCTCGAAGAGCTCGCGTAACATTTGGTCCTGCGACAGATGCGGACATCCGTCCTCGTGATGGGTCCCCCAGACCGGTGGCCGCACATCACCGATCCTTTACGAGCGTGGAATCGCAGAGACCGGATTTGACTTCCACTCCAGCACGACCAAACAGCTCGGCGGAGAAGACGACTGCTGCAGATGGACCTCCGGATCGAGCCTCGGTCGGACGACAGGCCCCAGCTCTGCAACGCACGAGGAGCGACTACGGACCAAGATCAGGGGTCGACCGATCAGTCTCAGGGGACGATGATGATTTTGCAATGAGGCATGGATGGCAGGAGGAGTATACTTCAAGCGAGTACTTGAAGATCCTGCATTCGGTGAGTACAGTTCGTCCTGTGGCGCCGTGCTTATACCGGTGGCTTACAATTTTGTAGAACTTTTACATGTACTTCACCGAAAAGCGCCATGAGACGAGCGGTATCCCCAAGGAACCGGATGAAAGCTGGGCGAACCAGGACTGGCGTATGAGGGATCGTCTGAAGACAGTCTCCGCTGCGTTGGCCATCTGCCTCAATATCGGCGTCGATCCTCCCGATGTTGTCAAGACGAACCCCTCGGCGAAGCTAGAATGCTGGGTGGATCCAACAGCAACCACCGGTGGCGGTCAAAACAAGATAATGGAGCAGATTGGAAAGAAGTTGCAGGAGCAATACGAGACCCTCAGCTTGAGGACAAGATACAAACAGTATCTGGACCCCTCTGTGGATGAAACGAAGAAATTCTGTATCTCGCTTCGTCGAAATGCCAAGGACGAGAGAGTGCTGTTCCACTACAATGGTCATGGAGTGCCACTGCCGACCCAATCTGGCGAGATCTGGGTTTTCAATAAGAACTACACTCAGTACATCCCAGTGTCGCTATACGATCTGCAGTCGTGGCTTGCAGGACCTAGTCTGTTCGTCTTTGACGTTTCTCATGCCGGCAACATTGTACACAATTTCCACGCGTTTATCGAAAAGCATGAAAAGGAGAACATGGAGGCAAAGAAGCGAGATCCAAATGCCCCCGTGCAGAATTACAGCGACTGCATTTTGCTGGCAGCTTGTCAAAAGAATGAGACTCTACCTACCAATCCCGACTTACCGGCCGATCTGTTCACTTGCTGTCTAACCACTCCCATTGAAATCGCTCTTCGATACTTTATCCTGCAAAACCCTCTGCCGATGAACATCTCCATTGATGAGTTCAGAATCCCCGGACGACTTCAGGATCGCAGAAGTCCCCTTGGGGAGCTCAACTGGATCTTCACGGCGATTACCGACACTATTGCGTGGAATACCCTTCCACGGCCTTTGTTCAAGAAGCTCTTCCGACAGGACCTTATGGTCGCGGCCCTGTTCCGGAATTTCCTGCTCTCGGAACGCATAATGCGTACATATCAATGTCACCCGATGTCTTCGCCCGAGCTGCCAGAAACCCACAACCATCCGCTTTGGCAAAGTTGGGATTTAGCTATCGAGATGGTCTTGAACCAACTCCCGGCCCTGATTGAGCATGAGGAGGGACGCAGGCACTATGAATATCAGCATTCCACCTTCTTTGCCGAGCAATTAACCGCGTTCGAGGTTTATCTTTCGTCTGGTCCCACAGAGAAGAATCCTCCCGATCAGTTGCCGATCGTTCTGCAAGTGCTCCTAAGTCAAGCACATCGATTGCGGGCTTTGATTCTTTTAAGCAAGTTCCTCGATCTTGGCCCCTGGGCGGTCCATCTGGCTCTTAGCATTGGTATCTTCCCCTATGTGGTCAAGCTGTTGCAGTCAGCCGCGCAGGAGCTCAAGCCAGTCATGGTCTTCATCTGGGCACGGATAATGGCAGTCGACCATACCGTGCAGAATGATCTCTTGAAAGACAACGGTATCCATTACTTCATCACGATCTTGAACCCTTCATCACCTATTCCTGTCGGGAATGCCAGTGAACATCGAGCGATGTGCGCATTTATCGTCTCTATATTCTGCAAGAATTACCCTCAAGGCCAGAACGTGTGCCTTTCACCGGAGCTTTTCGACTCTTGCTTGAAGCACCTGACGGATGTAGAGAATCCTCTGCTTCGACAATGGTCTTGCCTCTGCTTGAGCATGCTCTGGCTGGATTTCCCTGATGCGAAATGGATGGGTATCCGCTGCTCTGCCCCACAAAGACTTTGCGAGCTCAACTTCGATCCAGTCCCTGAAGTACGAGCTGCTATGCTGCATGCCTTGACGAATTTCCTCGGCATCCCGGACCTGACGGACCAGGTTGCTCAGATTGAGGAGTCCATTGCTATGGCGATATTGCCGATGGCTGCGGATGGAAGTGCGCTGGTCAGGAAAGAACTTCTGGTATTTTTCTCGACCTTCGTGAAACGTTACCAAAACAAGTTTCTGGTCGCGGCATATGAGGAATTGGTGGAGGAGAAACACATGCTTCTCCGTAAACTCCAGGACGAAACATCGCATTCCCTTCACCTTAACGGGGGGGCTATGCAAAACGGCGCCGAAGATTCTCACGGCGATTTCCACTCTCTGTCTCGCAATACCACCTTTGGGACGATTTGGAAGCAATTGCTCATTCTTTCCGTGGACCCGCATCCTGACATCGCCCAGGACGCCAGCATAATTGTTGACTATATCCACTTGGCGCTTTTGCAATCTCCGATGGCCAGTCTGACTGCCAAAATCAGAGATGAAATTATGGAAATCACCAATCGTCTTAATTCATCAAAGCCACAGTCTGCAGAAGCGCCCGAAACCAAAGCCTCGCGTCCAGGAACCCCACCGTCGCAGCCTCAGCAAAAACAAGAAGGGTACTTCTCATTGAGCATGAAGAGGACGGCTAGTGTTGCGGCTTCGCTCAAGAACCTTGCTTTTGGTAGTTCTTCATCAACGGAGCAGAGACCTCCGTCTCCTAAACCGAAGACATCCCCCGTCAAAGGCAGGGTGCCCATAACCCCTCGAGGACGAGCTCCACCGGAATGGACTAGACCTCCTGAGGTGAACGACGAGGTCGCTCCTGCTGCAGCATATCATCAAGCTCCTACTCCAACCTCACGAGGATTTGAACCCAGGGATCCGCTTGCACCTCCTGTTATACCCTTGAAGAGCAGATTCCTTGAGTGGTCCACCGAGGTGAGTCATTGTTTGGAAATTATTCCCAGACTAGGAGATTTTTTTTTGCTAACCAACATGTAGTATTTCCGAGAACCACAGATGAAGCCCAATGAGCCCGATGAGCCTGGCAGCGCTGACTACAACGAGCGTCTCTGGCGACGGAGCCGAAACGAAAAGATTATAGCAGAAACGCAACCGTTGAAGGAGAAAGCCGGCAGCAGTCGATGGCAACATTCAATGGCATTGTTGACAAATGACACCCAGCCCATGAAGTTGTGCTTCCATCAATTCGAGGACCAACTTGCAGTTGGAGATGACAGAGACACTATCTCGTAAGTCTGGGACAAGACAATCAAAGGCCAGTCTACTAATTTCAAACCCAGAATATGGGATTGGCAGCGAAACATCCGCCTCAACCGCTTTTCGAACGGCAACCCACCTGGTTCCAAGATAAATGAGATTCGGTACATCAATGAAGATGATCAAGCGCTGTTGATGACAGGTTCATCAGACGGCGTTTTGAAAATCTTCAGAAATTACGAATCTCCAAAGGATGTGGAAATTGTCACTGCTTTCCGTGCCTTGCCAGAACTCATTCCAAGCAACAGAAATGCGGGCCTGGTTTTTGATTGGCAACAAGGCCAAGGAAAGGTTCTGGTGGCTGGCGACGTGAAGGTGATCAGGGTCTGGAACGCGGCTACTGAAGTTTGCACGACCGTACGAGCTCCCGTCGTCCTTCAATTCCTGTGGATTAGCTATTGACTCTTAACAGGACATATCAGCACGTTCGGGGTCATGCATCACTTCTCTGACATCGGATCAAGTTGCCGGAAACATCTTCGTTGCAGGATTTGGAGATGGGGCAGTGCGTGTTTTCGACCAACGCCTCAAGCCTACGACCGCCATGGTCAAGGTCTGGCGTGAGCACAAGCAGTGGATCACCAACGTCCACATGCAGCGAGGTGGCGTGAGAGAGTTGATCTCGGGAAGCCGGAACGGTGAGATTCGACTGTGGGATCTCCGAATGAATGATCCGATCAACACGATCTACGCGACGAAAGATACGCTACGCACGTTGAGTGTCCACGAACATGCACCTGTCTTCACAATGTAGGCTTCTCTTTTCGTTATTCTTTTGTTGGATTTTTTTTCTTATACTAACTTTAATACAAAGTGGCACAAACCGGCACGAGGTCAAGACTTTCAACGTCGACGGGACCTTGCTTTCCAACTACGAGCCGTACTCGAGCTTCCTCCATCACAACCGCTCTTCGCCGATTTCGAGCACGGCATTCCACCCTCACCGGACTCTTCTTGCGTGTTCAGCCTTGCATGATAATCATATCAATCTGGTTACTTGCTAGACTGACCGGACCGAATGTTTTCCTCTTCACGTGTGTCGCGAATTCCGCATAGAGCAGACCAGACCAGACCAGACCAGACCCGACCCTACGGCGCAATAATTGACGTGTTGCAACTGCACCATCCATTTCAATGCTTGATGATGACGTTTTCGTACGGTATCATTTCTTTTTCTCTTTTTTACGGCGTCAAGGACTTGCTTGCTTGGGCAGAGAATCATTAGCCAGTTGTATCGGAGGATTTAAATGTTGTTTCTCTTTCTTAAATTTCTTTTTTCCCACCCCTTCTTCTTGATGCCCGTTCAATACCATTGCCGCGCGGCCCATTTATTAGTTGTTACCTCTTTTTTCCCTTTTCCCGTCTACCCACCCATCCACCTCCATACATACGCCTGCCTTTTTTTTATTTTTTTTATTTTTTAATCCTCGCACCCGTACAGCCCAGACAGAGCATGTCAATTCCTCGAGCGATGTTGTACAGTACAGTACAGTACAGTACCTACTTACTTACCTACTTACTTAACCTACATACCATAATACAATACGTACGTACGTATGTACATGTACCTACATGAAAAATAAAATAAAATTACCGGGCTCTACTTAATCAATGGTAAACTAATACCCTGATGTCACTTATTATCGTATTTACTGTCTGTTTTGCGTTAAGGAGTTCTGTCGATCAATATATATATTTATTTGAGCAGGGTCTCTCTCATGGCTTGCCCCATGCTTTACAAGTAAATTGCACTTGAAAATAAAATTATTTAATGTTCTCATTGTGAGCGATCTTGGATGTTGATTTGGATAGCAAGAATTAGTTCTTCGAGAATTTATTTATGTGTGTCAATCTACCTATGTATGTAGCTGTACCTAAGGTAACTTCACATTGGTCCCAAATAAGTAAGGTACTGTACATACATGATGCTGCAATAATTAAATAATTAGGTACATACATGTACAGGATTTCGGGATTTCAACGTGATGACGACTGATGTGGTATGATGTGATGCTATTTATCTTCATTAGACGTCGTGATCACGATCCACACGATGAGAAAAAAAATATTAGAGACCACTTTGAAGGAAGAAAAGAGAAAATTCCCATGTTCTGCCCAACATATCACATTCTTGGCGGTGAGACAAAATCCTCTGGGGGAACAGAAGGAGACACAATATTCTCTCTTCTCTCTCTGATCGGGTAATGTGATGCTTGTCCAGTAAACACAATTCCCAACACACACTTGAAAACTATGGATACCATGAGAAGATATTGAATTCGTGAAACAGGGACGACATATCCATGAGATGCAAAAGTACAGCAATAGTCGAAGCCTGTTCATTTGCTAAATACCAGAGATCTGGCAAACGGATTGTTGGCAAACCTCTGAACCGGCCTGTATGAGAAGTTGTGAAACGCGCGGCCGGTTGGCAGCCTCCACTGGCCAACAGACGGATCGCTGTCAAAATAGCTGCGACGACCGCCATGACTGGGCTCGCAGCAATGGTACGGTACTGGTCCGAAATTGGCAAAATTTCCAAATTGTTCCTTTCGATCTCCAACGACATATGAACGCAAATTCGCAATAACATTGCCCAAGAGCAGTGTGTTCGTCTCGAAAAGAGATTCTTCCTCCACAGGGCGGATTGGCCCCCTAAGCATCTTACGCTTTGCAGCCTCTTCTTGAGCAATAGCGAGAACCTGGTGACGGAACACCTTTTCTCCTCGCCCATCAGCATGAAACCAACGATCGGCTTCCAGCAGTCTCTCAATAGCAGCCGAAGTGTGGCTAGCGGAAAACGACGCAGCACCTGGGCCACTTGGATGGGCAAGTCCTGGAGGGGGACGCTTAACGCTTCCATCAACTCGTGGTGTTTCAGTTACACTCGGCCCTTCCAAGCTCTTCCCGACTTTCTTGACCAGATCAGATGAAAAGAGCACTCGTTCCGATTTAGACATTGGATGAAATCCTTCAAAAGAGGGGAGCAAAGAAACTTTGGATACATTTGAAAGGGAGTCGCTCTGAGAGGCTGGTGCATTGCTCTCTTGATTACTCTTCAAGGGATCATAGGGATTGACGCGCATAGGTGACGTGCCGTTCTGCTGATTGGGGGCTTCCGGCTCTTTCTTTGTCAATATCGATGCGCTCTTCGGCACAAACGGATCATCTAATGCGATCTTGCCCTTGTTCGACATCGAAGCTTCGACAACGCTATTCAGATATGCAGTCATCTCACGTTTTGCGTCATATATCTCTGTCTTTTTTGACGTGTTTCTTTCCTCGCTGTACTTGGCGGTGATGTTAATGCCATTCTGTGAGGGCGTGGAGGGGCCGCGTTGAACGGAGGAGGCTGCTGGATTCGCAGCCATCATTGATAATCCAGTGTCGGCCCCAATGCGACCGTTCACACGTCGGACAGGTGTCTGTAAGCCATAATGACGCTCTGGAGTATGAGGTAACGGAGCCTGGACTTGCTGGACTTGTGCTGGCTGGTTGTGAAACTCGATCTGTCCGTACTGCTGAGGAGGATAGACGAATGGATCAGAGGTCTCGGGACCTTTCAGGCGAGACATCTCGGAAACAATCTGATAGTCCTGGACGTATGGATCAGACTGGGTCACTGTCATGAATAGCTTGTCCTGCTGGAAGAGGTTATTTTGCTGAAATCCTCTGTAGGCAGTTTTCTCTTCCTGCTTAGTAGGGCTGACGTCCTGTGGTGCCAGCGGACGGTCAATATCACGATGTTTTCCCTCGTTTGGTACAGGCACTGCAAAGCGCTGAGACATGGAATTGTTCCCGATATCCTCAAGGACACCAAGGTAACCTAAGGGGTTCCTCTGGATCTGTGTGACCATCTCATGAAACCATGGCCTATTCTCCATGTTTCTGGGGTTCCTGTCCGACGATCTCTGGACAAGAACAGGCGCCTCTGCGGTAGGAAGAGGGTGCTGGGTGAGCTTAGAGTGTGGAGTATCCAAGTGAAAAGACGGATGGAACTGAGTGCTGGGTGGTCTGACAGTTGGTTTATTTGGCACAGGTTCAACTGGCTCAGAAGACTCTTCGACATCAGTGAGTGGAAACGGCTTCCATGCCTTCGAGCCTTTGTTCCGGGAGTTGCTTCTGCTGGACAATTCTCCCAGAGATATGGGTCGAGATGACGGAAGCTCACTAAGATCGCTCAGCTCTCCATTCCTGTATCTGGCCCTGGCAGCAGTGGCAGCATTCAGTTCTGCTGCTCGAGCTTGTGAAGTCAAAGATGGTCCAAGGGGCGGCATCTCTGACGTGTACGGCGTTGAGGCTGCAGCGCGTGAGGATGTGAAAGCTGGCGTCGTTTTCAGAGGAGGAACAGATGGCACACGATCGAGAACTGCTGATTCTGGAGGAGGGAGTGTAGTAGTCGATAGGGAATAAGACGAAGAACCCGGGCCTCGAAAATCGGAAGCAGAAGATGAAGATGGTTGGAGAGGAAGGGAGGATGAGTAAGAGGGAAGATCGCTGGACTTATCTGGGGCGGGAGTATGGGCCGGAGGCTGAAGGATTGATGGGGGTGATGGACCACGATAACCTTGGAAGGAAGCACAGGATCTGTCAAAGGACAGGAGAGAGGGCGAACTGGTAAGATGGACGCGATCGTGAGAGGGGGTGAGAGAGGAAGAGTCCCCTGATTCCTCACTTGACCGTATCGCTGAGCGTCGGCCATCAACAAAGCATGGCGTGTATTCCCCGATGTCTGCAGCAAAGAAACCCACAGGCGCTCTCCCTGGAGCCATTCGATCAACAGTTATGGGTTCTCTCTTCCGGCGGGCTCTCTGACCTGGATCGTCATACCTGCTTGTTAGCATAGCAGCTATCAAACAGCTTGGTTTTGTTCTTTCCATTGGCCAAATACAGTTATCATTGACAGAGGAGACTCACGACGACGGTTCTTTTTTGGTTTTACCCCTTCAGGCATCTTGAGACTTCCACTCTACTCACTACAGGATCTTTCATCCCATGTGACAGTGGTGATCAGCTCACCCTTTGTGCAAGTCTTATGTGAAAGGAACAAGGCAGCCTTGAGATTGTCTCATTCACTGCCTTTGCTGATGGGAACCAGTCTGTCTCTTGAAAGATAGTTTGTCTTTAGAGGAGGTGTAAGTCCCCACCTTCCTTGCGAACTGTCTGCAGCCAGAGAGAGAAAGCACTGCCCAGCCTGCATCATTCATCCAAAGTCTGGGTAAATCCACAAACAGACCGCCTTCTCCAAGAGCTGATGTGCTCTGTCCAATCATTCTATAACAGCTATGCCATTCCTCCCTTCTCTTTTCAGCAGTGTTATATGGTTAATGCAATGCACAACGCTAACTTTCCCATTTCACCAGGGATTGCTAAATTAATACAATTCGACCCCAGTACTATTATACGTCCCTCCATCCTCAAGGAGCAGGAATTGCCTTCGAACAGATCCCCGTTCAGTCCCGAAGACTTGATTAAGCATTTGCTTGGGATGCGAAAGTCGACAGAGATCGGGGCCATAAACAGGAGATATGCATAGGATTTCTCCTTTTCGACTCTGAAGATACATGATAAAACCTTCAAAATGCCGCACACCTGCCCGTATTGGCAACAAAAATTCTCTTAGCAATCTGGTATACCGTATGATATAGCATGGAGGCTTTAAAACTTCCATCCAATAAGAGGACTCCTGAAATGAATATCAGCAGAAGTGAGTATCGCTACCAGAAAATGACCCGATTACGTTCTTAGAACTCCCTGAGTGATCAGTCCTCTTGTATTCACCACTACAGTTGACAACAGGTTGTTACTGTAACCAGAAGTTAAGGTCGACAGTATACAGTTCCTAAAAGGGTTAAGCGCGATTAGGATTCAACCTAACCCTATCGAGGACAGTCACCAACGCTGGAGAACGTCGAGTATTCAAGTCCAGTTCTTCTCTCTTTGATCGATTAGTGTCTGGGATCATAGAAACCAAATGCGCTGCCATATGGGGCATGAAGGTGGCAGACTTTGAACTCTCCAGTGTATGTCCAGTGGGGTACATACACTCGAATGGAATAGGGCAAGTTAACCCTAAATTCCTAACCCTTGGTACACTCCTCCTCACATCGAGCGCAAGTGCAAGATCCACGCACACATCGGACTTCGTACTGAAATCCTGGAAACTCAAAATTTGTTGATGCTGACATTAGGTACCATTATACTAGGTCAATAAATACAAAGATAACCCGCCGAACTCCTCTACCGACGTCGTATTTCCCTCCCATCGTCCAGGCAATCCGTCCCCCCAAACCAGAACTGGGCAAGACGGCAAGAAACGAAATGAGAGTGGAACGATACATAACTCGTCAAAAAAATCTGTACACAAACAGAAATCTTCAATCGTGATTACAACGTGAACGCTGTCAAGAATGTACCGTTGAATGCCGATTTGGTCGTTAATCGAATCCATTCAAGGATCTTGCTGTACAGCCACGAATCTCTCCGCTTTCTCATTTGGGAACTCCGGTCGTATCGAACTGATTCAGTTTCGATGCTCTTCTGGAATGACATTCACTGGATTTGTACCATCGCCAGATATATCCGAGATATGACGAGAGTGCCTTGCTTCCTCCGCTGGGAGTTCGGAAATATCAGACAGTGGACTGCTTATGTCACTGTTTTGATGGCGATGGGCAGCTCGTGTCTGTTGGGAACTCGCTTCTGAGTATCCTGACTCGGAGGGAGTTTGTTCGGAGGACCCATGGAGCACACTATCAACAGAGGGCGTGTGCCGATGACGATGGCGATCATCATTGGCAGGCGTATTGTACTCCGTCGGGAGCTCGTATCGCAGTTGGGGAGCCGCTGATGAACATGGGTGAGTACACTATCACTAAAATCGAAAGGGATACTTACTCTCAAGCTCATGAACCGGTGTACTAGCTGCTTCTCGTGGGACCGAAACGCGAGAAATAGGTGACAAAGCTCGCGAAGACAAGGATGCCGTCCCAGGGAAGTCTTTCTCAGTGCCCCCAAGTTCCGAGGCCGTCTTTGTGGAGGACTTGGCACGAGTTGCGTACAGCCAGTTCAGGATCGATGCCCGGCGGCCCGACGAGTTGGATCCGTATCCCGAGCCATCCTTGCGTCGTCGTCGGTACAACAGGAAGCCGGCGATTAACGACACGAGGATGAGCATGCCAAGCAGGACTCCAATGATGGCACCAGCCCAACCGGGGAATCCGCCACCATTTTTTTGAGGCACTATGGTGGGCGTTGCAGTCGGAGTCGGAGTCGATGAATTCAGAGGTTTGTATGGATAATAAGTCGCAATAGGTTTGGTGTACTTGGTCGAAAACAAAGAAGAAAGACCGTCGTCGTTCCAGGCAGATGGAGAGGTCTTGGTAGCACCACCTTTGCCACTGCGACACTTAGTAACTACAAGTAGGGGATGATGATCCACGGCACACTTACTTTCCACCAATCTGAGAGGTAATCAGAGACGGAACTTCGTATGCGCTCCAGTTTAGAGGATTGTAAGAATCTTGAAATCGGAGCGTATTCAGATTGAAGACTTGGATAATGCCACCGTCCAGGCATATGGCTGGGTTTCCTGCAAATTGGCCCCCGAGGACGAACATTTGATCCGGGTACACCTTCACACACTTGTGCCCGGTTCGACCATGCGTAGGCTGCCCCGAATATACTTTGATCCAGGTGAATGACGGGATGGACAGGACATAGACGTCGTCAGAAGGGATTTCCGTGGCGTTGATTCCATCATATCCCCCGTAAATATAGATGTTAAAGGAACTCCTATCCTCAGCTTCGGCAACCACCGAGCAGAAAAGCGTCAATTGAGGGGGGATATCGCCCGTGGTGTTTTGTTGGTACCTGGTCCTGGTCAGCGCAATGGACAATGTCGAGGACTGAGCATGTTTACCATCGCTTATTCGCCACGTCATAGATAGACACGGTTTCCATGAAAGTCGGACTGATTCGCTTCTGCATGCGGTGAGAAGTTGACCCGGATGATAGGAGAGAGAAGTCCACATACACTGGCAGCGGCCTGAGATTCTGTCAAACCTTGAGTCACCGTCAGCGACTCGGGGTTGATCACTCCTCCGATGGCGACCAGAGCTCCTGACTCTGACACGGGTAGCCAGACCAGCTCTGCATTGGCTCTGCCAGGAATGTTATCCGGCAGGGTGTCATTGGTCCACGTCTCGTTCCTCATCACAGACATATCCACTGTGATGAGAGTGTTTGCCGTGGTATTTGCGGACTGATCACCTTCCTGAATCAGTCCCCAATCTGCTCCCCGCATCCCACTGAAGTAGAATCCCAGATTTTCGCTTGGCGCCGAGACGCCAGCGCCATTCGTGATGTAACGGGTCACATTCTGGGGCAGGGTTTTTTGGATAAAACCAGGTTCCCAGGATGTTCTTTCGGGACCATATTGGTATGCTTCATAGGCAGTGACAATATTTGCCGCGGGAGGGTCCTGGCTATCGGTCAAGCGCGTAAGGCCCCTAGCTTCTGTGAGCGACATGTCTGAGATGAGCGAACACGGTCTTACCCGTAGAGAATGAGCTCGTAGTCATTTGCGAACATGACGCCGTCAATGTAATTCGGCGCAATGTTGTTGCTGGCGAGACCGCCGGTCTTGGACGTTCTTTGGAACAATGCGGTTTGGTTCGTCGTCTGGTCAAAGGATTGCCCCAGGTTGAGGTGATAGAGCCACCCTTCCACATTGCCTTGACACGGTCAGCGATGCTGTAGAGGAGTGAGAGAGAAGACCGACCATCATCTTTAAGCGTCTGTCCCCTATCGTTGGGTCAGTTGTCTGCGGATGCCCAATCATGGCTGTGGGAAACCGACACTTGCCACCATTGCCAACCTCCATCCAGATAGATTGTGTCCTGGATAATGTTCGCTGCGCGCGATTCATCAGTCTACAAAGGCACACGGTCTGACTGTCGAGATTTCCTTACCTCGGAACTGAGACCAGCTGCACATGCTCACAGTGTCCAAGGCCAGAGCACTGCCGGCGAGCGCCAAGGCAGCTGCGCCCTCGAGGAACGAAGGCCACATGGTTGCGATGCCACAACGGTTCAGAAGGCAGGAAAGATTATTCACACACAGCGGTCGGCTTCATCCACCAGACTCGTCGGTCGTGATCATCGCCGTCCGCAATCTCCCAACATCGACCCTCAGTCTGGAGGCGACAGAGGCCGATCTAAAAAAAAATCCCAGAAGGAGCAGGTTCGCTCACCCACCGTAGCGAATTGCCAAGCGTCCGCGGGGAGGGGCAGTGGATGAGCACAGTGAATGATTTTTATCCTGGGATCGCCGCACATGCCGGCTGGGGAGCGGGAGAGCTTGGAGCAGCACCATGAGGGGGCATGCGGATTTTCCGTACGGAGTATATGCAGCTCCATGGACAAGGGCAGACCGCCCGTGTGAGCTGTAAACCGTTCTGATTGGGACTGTCCCCAGCTTTTGCCGTATCCAACAGCAGCAGCGAACTAAAGAGTGGAGGACGACGAGGGAGGGACGCCTGAGGAGGACAGTGTGCTGCAGCGCGGCGGTCAGCTTCAGCAACTAGTGGAAGCGTGCCGTGGTGATTGGCCGGACGCACGACTAGCCATGCCGCTACTGCGCGACATCGAGACGGTACAAGGCAAGAACAAGACATCGAGCAAGGCTGAGCTGAGCAACTGCTCGTCTCGTCTGGCGTCGCCATGGAGCCGTCCTGCACTCAGCTCGAGCAGGAGAGCATGCGTGGCGCGGCGAACCGCAGTCCTGGTCCGAGGTGGCATCGATGCGGCTCTCGTCGCCTGCCCAATTGGGCGGGCTGCAGCTGTTCGCCGGCGCTTTTGGCAGCTGCGGCCGGGTGGTTGCGCTGTTGCCCGGCACGGCTCGTCGCCCGGCCACGTCGAGCCCCCAGCAGGGATCCCCGCATCTGTGCATCCCGATCGACCCTGCGCAAGAGACAAACAGGCAGCACCCTGGACGGGGTGACAATTTTGGCAAATCAGCCCGGTTGCGGTCTCGGCCTTGTTGTTTCCTGTCGACCGGCGATACTGATGCCAAAGCGCACGGCTCTGCTGCATCCTCCACCTCGAGCTGTCATGGCGTGTCCAAGCCTTTCGCTGCATGCACGCTCGGAGAATGGCGCGCCTGACCTAAAGGGACGCACTGTCCATCCCCCGCCATGATGGTTGCCCTGATTGGAGTCTCGCGATCGGTTTACGAGCCTGTCTGGCCTTGCTGGTCCCAACTAGGCGTAGCTCTACGGAGTAGGTTGCGCAATGGACCCGGATGAGGCTACGAGCCCTACGTGGGAACCGATCGTATATTTTATTTTGAACGTCGGTTCCGCCTCAACTGTTCCTGTCTTCCTTTCCTTCCTTGGGCTGCTCTTGCGGACGTTCTTCACCTTGGGTCCAGGCAGGTTATCGCATTGTCCGTGTTGAATCCAGTCCTCGCCTGCCATGAGGCTCAGTCGGCCCACTTTGATGGGAGCAGTCGCTCTGCTCCCAATTGCTGCCGCGCTGGACAACGGAACCGCCAATGGCGACTTGCTGGACATTGGCATCACAATCACCCTTTGGGAGACGATTGAGATTTGGAAAACGGTGACTGTGACGTCTCCGCCAGAGAGGACGACCACGGTGACCGTGTACCCGTCTACTTGCCCGGTAAGTCAATTTTCCCTCTCAGCCGGCCATGTTTTGGATCCCAAGTCGCTAATCTGTATCCCAGAGCTCCAGCACTAGCTGGTGGCCCCCGACTCCTTCGGTAAGAATATGGTAATCGGTAACTGCAAGCTTCTCCGGCTAACCATTTTGCAGTTCTGTGAACCCAAGACGATTACAACTGAGACGGTACAGCCCCTTCCAGTACCGAAACAACGGCAGTCTCTGTACCGACGCTGACAACCGCCTAGGAAACCACCATTGTGACGACTATTAACTCGGGGACTGTCATCACGGTCACATCGCCCATTGAGACGACTACGACGACAACAACAACAACAACATTGTTGACAACCGTCCCTGGTCAGACCCCTGTTCCAGGTCCAACTGTGACTGTGTCAACGACAGAAAATATTACCGAAACTGTAACTGCTCCTGGAGGAACAGACACCATCACGATTTCAGGAACCACTGTTACCTTACCTGGTACCACTGTGTCTACGACAGAGGATATTACAACAACTGTAACCGCTCCTGGAGAAACAGAAACTACCACACTTTCAGGTACAACTGTTACTGAGCCGGGAGCCACAGTTACTGAATCTGGGACGACTACCACTGTTACCGAGCCTGGAGCTACTGCTACAGTTACGGAACCTGGGGCCACAGTTACTGAGCCTGGGAATACCGCTACTGTCACTGAGCCGGGGGCCACGGTTACGGAACCTGGAAGTACTTTTACTGAGCCCGGGACTACTGTTACTGAACCTGGGGCCACAGTTACGGAGCCTGGAACCACCTCGACAGTGACTACTGTTATCATAACAACTTTGCCAGGGACAACAGTTACCACTGTCAGCACTATACCACCAACTACGCTGACACTACCCCCCTCTACAATCACTCTTCCGGCCTCAACGACTACCGAGACAACAACTCTACCCCCTACCACTGTGACTGCATCAGGAACAGTGACTACTCTGCCTGGATCCACTGTTACATCTACCAGAACATTACCTCCTAGCACAACTACCTTGCCTGGAACAACCTCTACTGTTCCTGCAAGTACTGTTACAACAATAACTACCCTGCCTGGGACAACGTCAACTGTCACCACAACTAGTGTTGTCACTCAAACCGGGGAATCCGGAACAAGTCCTGGTTAGCACTTTTTTTTTCTTCCCGAAAACTAGACAGGATGCTGACAACTGCTACAGGCCAAACTTTTTCGGCTACGGTTTCGGGTACGGTGACGACCTTGACAGTCTGCCCAAGCCGCATTGTCAATCCAACATATACCCCCCCGGCGCCGCTTCCGACTGACTACACCTGGGGTTGTCCACCTGGTTTCATCTGCCATCCTAAAAACACACCCAACGGCGTTGCCTGTAATTTCGAGGCAGGACCCCCGGCCGACTCATATGTCTGTAGCCCGGATGAGTGTATACCTGCCCCAAAGCTGCTCCCTGATCAGTATTGGGGTCCGCCGGTGACATCAGATGAGATTGGTAAATTCAATGTCACGCCCGGATATTTCAATCTCGACCCCACGAAATTCGGTCTGAACTATAGTATCTTTTCATTCCCCGAGGGAACACAAGTCCAAAAGCGCAACTCTGGTCAATGGGGCGAGCTTCTGGGTAAACGGCAAGCAAGCGGGGCACCGCTCATTCCAGGTGTTTGTTACGATGAGTGCAACGACGCCATGCTCGAAGCAGAGTCGTTCGGGAAGACACCTCGTCTGTGCCGCTCAGACTCCGCATTCACAAGGGACGTCAACAATTGCAATGAGTGCATAGATTATCATGGAAAAGGTGTTACTCTCGGTCCCTTGCCTGAGTTCGAGCAGTTCCTTTGGTACTGCGAAATGCTGGGCATTGGCTCTTCATCCTCTCCGCTTCCAGATATGCAGTCGTCGTCCACGTCGACAGCAGGGACCAGTACTGCTACCAGCTCGCCGATCACCACGACATCTCCGTCGTCGGTGTCAAGTTCTTTATCATCTGGACTTCCGTCCACTTTTACGACAGTGTCAGGCACTAGAACCTCGGAAGCGTCAGGCACGCAGGCTACATCCTCTACAGGAGCTGCATCCTCTACAGGAGCTGCATCCTCTACAGGGAGCTCTGGAGTGGCCACAACTAGTGGCGTGAGCGTAACGGGCAGCGGGAGCACGGCCAGTAGTGCACCCTCGGGAACCCTTACTGCGCCTACGTCTTTTGCAGGGAACGGGACCGGCACTCTAGGTACAGGAACCAGTAAGATATCTGGTGTCAGCCCGTCGAGCTCGTCTCCCAGTCTCTTTTTGGGAGCCGGCAGTCTCAGTCGGAAGCCTATGCCGCTGAATTGGCAGATGACGTTCTGCATGGTTGTTGCGGGAGTTCTTACTTCACTTGTCTGATTTGCAGATGATTTTATGACTTCTTCGATTTCTGATGTCTCACATGATGAAAAAAAAATCTTATAATGCGGCGATGCCTACATGTGATGATGACGCTCCTTATATATAACGATCCTTCTATATATGACGACTTAGTAGTAGTTAGTGACATGCTTGGCTAGCAACTAATACTAATACCATATATCATTCCGAGGGCAGTTGACCAGAGGTCTCAACAGTAATTAATTAACAAAATAGAGATAAATTTTACCTACAGCTCCCGCATGCGCGAAGGCAGTAAATATATTCCCTTTGGGGATTAATACATTACGTTAAAACTCCCTCGGCTTACGTTAAGTAAACTCACACTTCTTGTTGTGTACATGTATGTACAGTACGTTTAATAACGAGTATCATATCCACCACCCACAGCCGTGCGGCTGGCATTGTCGAGTTTCTCAGAGTCAACGCGAGGATCGAGCTTGTTCAGGAGCTTCGAGTCCTGGAGGCCAGCATTCTTAGTCTTCTGGGTGTAGTTCCCAGAGCCCGGAGTGGCGTAGCTGCTGCTTGCGGGCGCGTCGCCGCCGCCGAAGCTCTGGTGGAGAGGGCGGTTGCTGCTGCTGTTGCTGCTGTTGTTGTCCAGGTTCGAGTCAATTCTCTGATCCAGCTTGTTGGCCAGGTTGGAGTCGTAAAGACCGGCATTATTGGTGGAGGAGCGCGTGTTGTATTTGTGGCTGCTTCCTCCAGCAGCAGAAGCTGAAGTCATGCCAGTGGTGCCATAGTTTCCTGCAAGGAATTAGCTTAGACATTGCAAGAAAAGAAACGTATGTATGTAGGTATTTTCATTCAGAATGCACGTACCCCTGTCACTGTCAAGGCGTGAGTCGGCCTTGTTTGTCAAGTTGGAGCTGCTCGTGCCAGTGCCATATCCGCTGTTGTTGTATGCACCGGTGGTTGCACCAGTACCGTAGTTACTGCCGGTGCTGTAGTTGTTACCAGTACTGTAGTTGCCGCCAGTCACTCCATCCGAAGCACGGCGCTGATCTGCGTAGTCGTCAGAATATTGACCCCTACTCCTCCAAGGCAGGAGAGATGGACTTACTGAAGTTATTGTCCACGCGGGCGCCAGCTTTGTTGGTGACGCTCGAGTCGTGAGATCCTGCATGGGTCAATCCGGTGCCATCTCCACGGCCGGTGGATGCACCCGTGCTCGTGCCAATATCGGCACTCTATTCATGTGTCGTTAGCACGCTTGCAACATTCCATTGCTTCAGAGGGTAAGATAAGCAGCAAGCTTACCGCGGTCACTATATACGCGGGAGTCGGCTTGTTGGCGTCGTTGGAGTCGTAAGAGTCATTGTGGGCAGAGTGGGAGTCGTGCTTGTCATGCTTGTCATGCTTGTCGCCTGTCACGGCCTCCTTGACTTTGTGAATGAAGTCAGACATGATGGGCAGGTATTGTTGGAAAGTATTGAGATGATATAATATGTCTACAATTGATCTCTCTATTTCAAGGAGAAAACTCGCGAGCGTGCATACGGTTCTTTATATACTTTTCGTTCCCACAAACAATTGCATCTCTTCAAAGCTCTGTGACGACATCTACTGACGAAAACCTTCAAACAAACCATACAGCAAAGAGATGAAGCCATATGAAGACCGAGAAAGCACCATTACTGGGTGCGAGTTAGGGCATTACGTCCTGGTAGACGGCAGCAGCCGTTTGCAGGCAATCCAAAATACGGCAGATGCGGGGGGGTTTGTTGGGGTTTGTTATCATTCGCAGTGAGGTCTCAATTAAGCTGCGGAAATCTAGCGATGAGCCAGACAGTGGGCGTGGGGAACCATGGATGGGCAGCGATGGTGTTGTCATCGGCCGTCATGGACGCGCAGCCTCAGGGTGCACAGCCACAGCAGCGATCCTCCATGCGCCACAGCATCCGGCCCGCCTGGTTCCAGCCCCGTTCAAGATGACGAATCACCTCTGTCTTTTCTACAGAGCAGAAGTCGAGGAGTGAGGATGGTAAAATATTTTCTTGGTAGAGCTGCTCAACTCATGGTGTTAGTGCCAGCTCAACTTTTACACCAAAACTGCCTATGTTGACTCGATAAACTCAATGCTGGAGCTAGCGCTGCTCGTACTCCTAGAGCCGAGGGGCATTCACTTCGGGAAGCCCAATGTACGGCATATTTCGTGCAACCATCACGACTTCTAGTCTTTTGTTTGCACGTGAAGAAGTAGCACAAATATTTGCTGAAAACCTGTAGCATACGGCATCAATACCTTTAATCAACCAGCATATGCTGCAGAATCATTTCTTGGACATACGCCTGGCCGCCAACCACAAGCTCAGGTTGACGTATGCCCACGTGACAGGGCGATTTGTCACCTCCTGTCGCCCGCTCCAGCCTCACGCCCCCCTGTCAACCAACCGACCTCGTCCCATCCACGTCACCCCTCCCTTGATAACTGTCTTCTCCTCTCGATTCTCCTGTATTGTCCACTAGTTGAGTTCCTTCCTCGTATTTATTATTTCTCGATGAGCGGCCCTCCTGCCTGCCCAGTCAGGCCCTCTGCTTGGTCGTAGAATCGAACTTAAGAGTTCTCGGTCTTATCTGACTTCCTAGAGCTCTCCTGTTCCCCAAAATGCGGCCACCGCGCCTTTTACTTCTCCTATTCTGCTTCATCTTCCTCCCGATCCTCCTTACCTTCCTCTCTCTTCTCACCGCAGAACCTCATCGTGGCGCCGATGCCAACGCTCCTCTCGCTGGTCGAACGAGCCGGTTGCGCGCCCTCTTCTCTTTCAACGCTCCTGCCTCTCTTTTCCCCCCATCCGCCATCATCAGTCTGACCGATGACAACTCCACCTTCTTCTTGGCCAGACCTGCAGCGTTTGGCCCGTTGTTACCAGCCAAGGGACTCAGCGGCCAGCTTTGGGTAGGAAGCGGGTTTGGCGATGACACCCTCCGGAACGGAGGCGCTACCGCTGGCTCTGCGGGAGAGCTCGGTTGCTCGGATGTCCCAGGCTGGGGAGAGAAAGATGGCCAGCTGAAGCAAGACAAGGCGGCAAAGGAAACGGAAAAGAAGAAATCCAATTCTCAATCTGCCACCGACCCTTCCAGTGACGACGGCCCCTCGCTCAGCCGCAGGAACGACCCTGCCACCGAGTCAGCTGGGCCTAAAGATGGCAGCCTTGAGAATCCCCCATCTGCTGATGACGGGACGGACGACCATTTGCACCACCCTCTCACGGGGTCAAGCTTTCCTGGCCCTAGCAATTCCGACGGTTCGGGCGAGAAGGGTCAACCTGCAACACACGCGGATATCCAGTCTCTGCAAGAAAGTGCGGAGATCGCGGGCAAGGTTGTATTGCTGAGCAGAGGCGGGTGTGGCTTTTTAGAGAAGGCCAAATGGGTCCAGCGACGCGGCGGAGTGGCCCTGATCGTTGGCGATGACACGAAGGGAGGGAGTCTGGTTACGATGTACGCTCGAGGCGATACTTCAAACATTACGATCCCTTCTGTTTTCACTTCCTATACTACAGCGCATCTTTTGTCATCGCTTGTACCGCCACGTGAAAAGAAAAAGTCAAACAATGCTCTTAAGATTGGTTATGGTGAAAGCATTGGCAAGAGCCCCTCGAACAAAGGCAAACAGGGAGTCCGGTTCGAGTCCTACGACCAAGGCCACCTCCACTCCGACATCTCACCGCACTTCCAAACAAGATGGGGCTCTGGGTGAAACCTCTGGTGGTAGAGGTTCCGGATTTCTACATACCCTATTGTCTTTTGTTGGGCTGGGGAGTGACAATGGGTACCCCTGGCACCTACCTGAGGATAGCCGCCGGCCACCAAGCAGTGGCAGCATCGACTGGGTTTTGGTTGACGACTGGGATGAGGATGAAACTTCCGGCAAAGTTAAGGCATCAGCTGACACCAAGGATGGAAGCAAAAAGGGCCGTCCCCAGCTGAACGGGCCGAAGAAATCAGGGAACAAGCCATCTAACTTCGATGGAGACGGCTTTGAGATTGGAGTGCAAGACTGGCGGGATCCGGATCTTGTACCTCCAAAGAGTTCTTCACTGCCGAAGCCTAGCTCTGGTCCCGGAAAGGCGGATTCCAAAACCCAGGGGGATAACAGTCGCGACGGAGACAAGAAGACGCAGTCCAGCTCTCGCCTCAAGGGTGGCAGCATCACCCCCGGGAGCGGTGAATACGTGCGTCCTGACAAGTCCACTGACCTCAGCAAAAGCGACAATCAAGGTCCGAGCAATGCAGCGGCTAATCCAAAGTTTGGGAGCTCGCAGGTGGAAGAAGAGAGCTGGTTTTCTAGACACTTCCACTGGGCTCAGAATAGCGATTCTGAATCTGAAAGATCTGCCACAACGCCAGGCAGCCGGCAAGGTAGCAAAGGTGGAAAGATCTCCCAGATTTCTAGCTCTGCCGAGCAATCACCTGGAGAAGGAGACCCAGATTTTGAAGGACATGAGGGTCTCTGGGTCACGTTGACGCCGACCAGCATGTCGACCAGTCCGTTCTTTGACACACTGCTCGTATTGGTAGTGAGTCCATTGATCACGCTGACAGTTGTTTACGGACTGCTACTTCTCCGGTCTCGTATCCGCCGACGACGATGGCGGGCGCCGAAATCGGTCGTTGATCGACTTCCCGTGAGGACCTATCACACCATTCCATCCCAGTCGTCGACAGCATCGAGCACTCCTCGGTCACCAAGTCCCGGT
This sequence comes from Rasamsonia emersonii CBS 393.64, assembly GCF_000968595.1. Classification (NCBI taxonomy): domain Eukaryota; kingdom Fungi; phylum Ascomycota; class Eurotiomycetes; order Eurotiales; family Trichocomaceae; genus Rasamsonia; species Rasamsonia emersonii. Next base: position 22,499 of record NW_013563259.1, read on the forward strand.
GCTACTTCCACATCACCATTGCTTGGTTCCAGATCCCAGAGCGCCTCCGGGCGGGCTCGGCCGCGCTCTCAGACTATCTCAGGAGCTGTGAACTCGACGGAGGTGACGAGGGAAGCTACGTCTTCTACCGGAGAGAAGCAAGGCTCTGGCTCTAGTTTGTGGCGGCGCAAGTATACTGGGAGACAAGTCGAGTGTGTTGTCTGCCTGGAAGAGTACATTGATGGACAGAGCAGAGTGATGAGCCTCCCGTGTGGCCACGAGTTTCACGCAGAGTGCATGTAAGTTTTCTTCTTTCCCTTTTAACCGTATGGCTGTCAGAGCTAACAATTGATGAAGCACTCCCTGGTTGACGACGCGTCGACGGACTTGCCCGATATGCAAAGGAGACGTTGTGCGATCCCTGTCTCAGAGAGACTCGGGCGCCATGGACTCCCGCGCCCAAAACGAACAGACTGCGGACGACACGCAGTCCCGCGGTTTTGATGGTCGCAGTGACTCACATTCTGCTGCCGTTCCGATAACGGGGGGCTTGGGAGATGACTCGAGTCTGGAACACGGCGAAGGCCCAGGTTCTCCTCTCCTTTCTGGCAATGCTTCCGCGCCGCAATCGAGCTGGCGGAACTTTGCATCCCTGAGCTTCTCTGCCCTCAGCGGTGATACAATCTGGCATCAAGCTCGTACCGATAGGAACCGATAGACTTGCGATTCTCCTTTCCTCGCGATGCTTTTTTTTATACGCTCCCCGCACATGAGCGTGTTATCCAAACTGTATTTAATTCACTAGCGATCGTTTTGTCTCTCTACGTTGTGCACGGAAATGGCCAGGCGTTGGCGGGTATATTAGGTGTGCTGGCGAAAAGTCGAATGAGCGCTAGGATGTAGCGGCATGTCATTCTTGTCTGCCTCCTTTGTCTTTGTGCGAGGATTATGTGACCCGTCAGTCGATACCATTGCTTGAACGTTCCCCTCTCATCAGTTACAACCTTGGGTCTTGCATATCTTATGTTGCGCCCATCACGAAGGATTCTTGTTGCTCCTTTCGACTGTCGTTGTCAGTAGACGTCTGCATGAAATATGTTACTGCAGAATTCCCTGAATTGAACTAAGTGTATGCACCGTAGTCGTCGTTGGAGATTGTGATTGGTTGACTAGATGCCGAGGCGGTGGTACGACGTCATCGTCGCCGAATTAGGCATGCAGCAGACATGTAGCGGAGTATACAGTAGTAGTATCGTCCTCCAGCTCTTCAACATTGCGCCCTTCTTCTTCTTTTGTTATTGTTCCTCAGATCATAGACGCCAGTAGTAGTTATAGTTACGAAAATGGCAGACAAGGTAAAAGCCGCTGCGGTGGCAGAAGCAATGCACATCAGAGACTTGACAGCTGAAGCAGCCAGATCGGGAGCGTATCTCTATCCATTCAAGGTAAGCAGGCAAGATTGATCATGGCACGGATACAGATGATATTTCATGTAGCTGCTAGAACTGCTCTGCTGAATTTTATACTATATATCTCCTAGGGAATCGTCTATTTCCTCTCCCACCGCAGTCTCTGGCAGCCTCTCCTCTCCCGGATCGGTCCTACCTTGAGTCTCGGTCTGAGCGTGACGTCCGCCATGTTCTTCTTCACGTACGTACCGCAAGCAGCGGTGCTGGCGTTTACAAGCGGGCCGATGGCGCCTATCTCTGCCGCGCTGCTGGTGCTAAGCGAGAGCTCGACGATCCTCAACGCGCTATCGCGGTCTTTTTCACTTCAAGACGTGTCGCTGGTCGACACGTTCGACGGCACGCTCATCGCCAGAGGCCATGAAGCCCTCGTCGCCGACGGCCGGCAGTTGTCGACAAGCGGCAAAAAAGGCGACGACCCTATTGCCCGTCTGGGCAAGCTGCTCAAACGCCCATTCACCAAGCTGTCCCCCCACGCCCTCTTGCGCTCGCTGCTCTACCTCCCGCTCAACTTCATCCCCGTCGTCGGGACGATTGCCTACATTGTCTTCCAAGGGAAGAGGATCGGGCCGATCGCTCACGAACGGTACTTTCAGCTGAAAGGCTGGAATGCCAGACAGAGGGATGAATGGGTGGAAAGGAATCGGGCGGCGTATACGAGGTGAGTTTTTATTATCGAAGTGTCATATACTTTATGCAGAATATATCTAATGATTTTTTATAATGCAGTTTTGGCGTCGCCGCGTTTATACTTGAAATGGTGCCTTTCGCGTCGTTGGCGCTTGCGTATACGAATACAGTGGGCGCAGCGTTGTGGGCGGCTGATATTGAGAAGAGAATGTCGACGGCATCTGATAACTTCCGCAAGCAGGATGGGAAAGCGGAATAAGTTTGCCTGGCTGGTTTTGCTTTGTCTGTACGTTTTGATGTGATTGCTGTCCTATCCCAAACGGAAAGCTAGCATAAGTATTATTCTTATTTTCCTCTCTTGCTCTGGCAGTCATATAACATTTTCCTTTTCGTATATATGAATAATTACGATAGACACAAACCGAAACAAAACAAATCGCAGCTCACTGACTGCTCTTTGTCACTCCCCCAGTCCATTTCCCGTCTGCAGACCGGGTCCATTCCACAGCGCCGAAGCTCTGCGCCCGCAGGATGGTCATCTTGAATGATTCCAGCCGAGGCAGATGGGCGGAGAGATCGGCCATGTCGGATTCGGTTGGGAAGACTTTGTGGAGCAGTTCATCCTTGTTGTCGGCAGATTCAGAGGACTACATATTCAGGAAAGAATCAATCAGTAAATGTATGTACAATGCAAAAGACAGAAGCTCAACTGTTCGCTCACTTACCTCTTGATCAAATCCCCCTTCGGGAACACCCACTATCTCGACAATCTCCAACTCCATCCCACTGCTGCCGTCTTTCCCTCCGCGGAGCGCCTCCAGAAGACTGGCCTTGGACGTCGCTGGCTCAGTTCCGCTTACCAGGACGCTGGCACTCAACACGGCCAGCCCCTGCTGCGATCGGACGATACTCGCCAGCTGGTCCGTGGAGAGCGAGTAGACGGTCGCGTCGAGCATCCTGAGGTTTCGTGGTCCTGGGCCGGAGCCCGGGCGATACGCCGGTTGTTGTTGTTCATCATCTTTTTGTCATCGTCTTCTTTCTTCCCGTTCTCTGATTTCTTATCATCTTTGGTGGTGACCTTTGTCTCTTCTGTCTCCTCGCCGGTGAGTTTCTTCATCAGGATGGCAACACCGGGGTTCGAGTTGGCCAGAGGAATGACTCCCTCCGGCTTCCGTCCGGGGATCGGGTTTCCATTCTCATCGACATCCGCCGGATCGTCAGGCAACTCGGCTGGGGCGTTCGTATTCCTCGAGACCGGCGCAGCCAGACTGAACGACGCCGCTATGAGGGACGGAACCAGCATCGTGGGCAGCTCGTCGCCGGGGATGCGGTCCAGGAAATTCGAATCCGAGTGGCCGCGGTAGGTGTAGGACACCTCGAGGAAGCGCAGGACGCCCTTGCCAGTCGCATTAAGATCCTCCAGGATCCCACCCAGTCCCGAGATGAAGCCCTTGCGGCTAAAGGTGTCTAGCAGATGCAGCTCTCTCAGCCCGCGGCCATTCTCTTTCTTCCCCACGAGCACGTTGTTGAAGAACTCGCCCGCGTCCCTGCGTGAGCCGTCGCTGACGCCGTCCACGAGCTGGCTGTACAGCGTCAGGGTCTTCAGTTTCGGAAGGGCCTTGCTCAACTTGGTCAGGAAGAAAGGCGGGTAGCCGAGAGAGAAGAGCTCGAGGGTCAGAGCCTCGATTCCCTTGGGAAGTGACGAATTCGAATTCGAATTCGAATCTGACGATGCTGCTACTGATGCGGTTGGGTTCAGGAGATCGGCATACTCGGTCGGTTTGATGTCCGACGTGAGGGTCAGCGCTTGCAAGCCGGACGCCTTCTTGGGGAACTCAGGCAGGGTGAAGTTCTGCAGGAGGATCTGGGCTGCGGTGGGGAGCTGTTCGTTGCCATCTTGGCTGGGGGCAGCAGGAGCAGGAGCAGGTTCCTGTCGATGAAGCTCTGCCGGAGGAGTAGCAGAGCTTACTGCGGTAGCCATGGTTAAGCTTTAACAAGGAATATATATACGCAGGACAATTCAGTATCAACTCGGGATGAACAGAATAGATTTCTGCTGAGAATATCGTTCTTTCTTCCGATGTCGACAATCCAATCAGATCAGATCAAATCAACATCTACCTCAGTCCAGCGGGTTTCTTCGTAATTCCAAGGGAATAGAAGAGAAGAGAAGAGCAGAGAATAGGAAAGGAGAAGTCAGGAAAGGAGAGGGGAGGGGGGGAGAGAGAGAGAGAGAGGATTCCAGTCCTCCGAGCAACAGCCCCCTGGTCAAGAGCATGTATCCATCTGCGGTGCGGGGCTCAGCTGGGCTGGGCTACCCTGAGGTGCTGCGGGGGATGGGATGGGAAAGGATTCTCGGGCGTGGACGTATCCAATAACGCATTCATTCATTCATTCATTCATTCGATTCATCCACTGGTGCTGGCGCTGGAGCTGGAGATGGTGGAGGCAAACGGAGAATATTCGGATGCGGAGTTCCATTCCCTAAACAAACGTCACAATTGATAAGTATGTATAACACATCCCATGCGCGATGAGTTCATCACTATTTAATTACAACTTACAACCCGAGACAGATACCGAGACCGAGGAAGAGAAGAGGGGTTGCGTAGGTATGTACTGTACATACATACATATCCGATCGGGCGAGGAGAATTGGAGAATGTTACATATTACATACATGTACTTACGTTATATAACCTACGTACTTCGTACTCATTTGACAGAGAGGGGTTTATTTGGAGTTTTGGGGGGTTTTTGAGGGGAAAGGGGTGGAGCTCCCCCCGTAGACTGTAGAATACATAACCGATCGGAGGTTGTCGATTGGCTGGAAGACCTTACTGCATGGACGTGACTATGGAGCTTTCCCCTCATTTCGATGGCGGAGTCGAAAGTCAACGGACATGATTGATCTACCAAGTACGGCTACGGGCGGAGGGCGATGTGGGGTGAAAATCTGGGGAACTGGGGTGGATGCAGCCAACGAAAGAAAAGAAAACAGGATGCTGACTCAGCGAATATAAACATTTAGGTAACTAGTATGTATTCTCTCACCATAGACTCACATGGTGGAATTCTATACAAATATCCAATATCTAAGTTACAACCCTGACCACTGCTGGCAGAGTGGAACAAGGACAAACGTATCGATGCAGTACATCAACACGAGATGCTAGGATGTACACGAAGAGATATAACATCACCCACACACTATAGCTCAGAATAGGAACTGCAAAGAGCAGACCTGCATGAAGCAAAGATCATCTAGGACGATGATCTACCGTCGACAGTTTGACCATCTCCGCCCTGCAAGGTGTCCGGGGTGCTTCCAGGAACGCACGCCCAGCTGCAGCCTCGTCGCAGGAAAGGTAACGGCCGAAGTTCTGCACCCGGTGCTCGTGGACCCTTGAGTCCGCTTTCATAGGTGGTGCAATCCCACCATTCGATCCACTGAGCACGGGCGATCACAAAACTGCGATGGCAGATCGAACAGCATCGGCCACCCGCGTTCCGAACCTCCCTCGCTTGCCGCAGCAGACGCGTCACAAGTTCAGGATATCCAGACAGATCCCCATCGAGGAATTGGTCCAGATACGGAAATCTGTTACATTCCAAAAGGGCCAGTTCACGCAAAGACGGCACGCGGGATGGCGCTTCTTCAGTCGACTGGCCTTGAAAACCCCCGCGACTCTTTCCATCCGCGACAGGGAACCCTTCGCTGTCAAGACGTTGAACACGACTGGTGGCAACATGGATAGGTGCCCACGCTTCTTCAGGGGCAGGTCCCTCATACTCGGGCGCTCGTAACACCTCTCCAGGGGCTTTCGGACCATAGTGCCATTCCTCGATATCATCGCGAGCTTCTTCCAACTGGAGGAATGGATTCGGATGAACGATCAAATGTTTCAGGTCACCCTTCTTAATCAGCCACAATATCTCCCAAGGCAAATACTGTAGCCGATTGACAGAGACGTTAATCTCCTGTAGCTTCGTCAACTTCCGTATGGCCGCTGGGATTTCCCGAAGCTTATTGTTTCGTAAGCTCAGAACCTTCAGGTTCCCAAGCTCGAACAGCTCCGACGGGAGATCTGTCAGGGAGTTTCCGGACAAAAACAGCCGGAGAAAAGGTGTCAACGAGGTATAGACCTCGTCAGTCACTGGAGGAGCTTTCACAGCGGGTTGCTTCGTCAAATGCAGCAACGGTCGAAGCAAGCCAGGGGGGATCGTTCTTAGATTACCGTTGCTGGACGTAGTCGTCCGTAGTTAGTCAGAAGAAAAAAAAACAGAAGCATTTTGAATCAAGGAACCCACCTGAGGTCCACGCTGTCCTGGCCCTTATCCAGGTATTCATTTACCAGAGCTCGAGCGGCCTGATGCTCCTTTGGCTCCTCCACTGCCCGAACGGCACGAGCCTGGAAAGTCGGTCCGTTGCTTGGCTGAGCACACCTATCAATGGCTGTGCAAGCAACTTTAGGATGCGGAACTGCTGTCGTCACCTGTCCCCGTGTATCCCAGTCGCCTGCATTTTTCGGATAGTCCTCACATGAAGACGCATCCTCCGAGGAAAGCAAGTATTCGGAAGAAGACTCATCACTCCCCATCCAAACACCACTGTCCCAGTTGCGCTTTTCCTTGAAATCGCCCCTCTTCCTCTTCGCTTCCACTGCCATCTCACCCCACCATGTTCCGCGGTACCGCCGCTTCTTAGACTTCTCGGGCTGGCCAGACCCATGATAGTTGTCCACAGACGAGGAGGGGATATCATCGCTGGAAAAGAAAGCTGGATCACTCGACGGTATACTGGAGACGTCATCGAACCGAGACCGCGAAGGGCGCTGAGGCTTCTGAAAAGGAGAACTTGACGCGGCCACATTGCCCGACGCGGTGGCCGGTGACCGATGGCGAATCCGCGGGGGCGGAGGAAGAGGGATTTCGTTATCCATGGTAACTGGCTAGAGGTCAGTTAATCTTCAAAGAAACAGCTCAATTGAAGGTTTCCCCGGAGTTAAAGAGTCACGCTGCAGTCGCTGCACGCGTGGGCCACGAACATGAGGGAACAGTAGCCGAGCTTAATCTCATATATAAGGTAGAGAAACAGACATGGCACACTTACAGGATTCAGTGGACGCTGTGGCCAGGGCGCATATCGTGACAGAAGGCGTCACAGCCCGCCTGAACCCAGACAATACAATGGCGGATGTCCCAGTGTCCGAGAGAATCGAGTCGCTTGACTGTTTACCTCATGTGGCACAACGCGTTGGGACGCGATTTAGCCAATCAGCGGCGCGAGCGATAATCAGCGCCTGATAACGTCATCCAGGCCCATGATCCATCCCTGAAAGCCCCTGCTGATCAAATTCGAGCACTGAAAGATGAGATGAATGGGCCTGCAAGAATTAATTAGCAAGATCATAGCGATTTTCTAGCTTGCAAAATGTTGGAGCTCTCTGCACGACGTTGTTCTGGCGACACAACACAATGGCAGCCAGCGGACGGTCAAGCTCCAGATCGACCGTGCCATCGCCATCGGACCAACGGCGCAGGGACGATCCTGCTGATTCAATTTCAACGACATGCAACCTAGTCCGTCGTCGTGTGACGCTTCATCCTTCCCAATTGCCCAAGTTACACCTAAATTTTTTTTCGCACTCATCGCTACAGAAAAAGGGCAAAATTTCGAATTATGTATTTGAATAATCTGAATGAAACTCCCCAATCATGGGTTGCCCAGGATAAAGGAGAAGAAAAAAAGGGGCAACCCCAACCACTACCACTCAAAACACCAAACCTGGGATGAAGGTCTAGAAAACTAAACAGAAAAATCCAAAATTCCCTTCATTCCCAAACGCCCAAGCTTTCCGTTTTGTTCGTTTCGTGTTGCTCATGCACCCAAAGTCAGTCTAGACCGGTTTCGGTGTCGATCGACTGGGCGTGTTCAAAGAGTTGCAGCCGCAGGCTGAGAAACAAAACAAGCATGGACTCGTAACGATCCAAAAACGAATCATAGTAAACAAGCAGCAAGAAACAAAAAAAAAGGGGGTATTCCAAGAAGCGTAACGTCCCAATGCACCCTCACTCACGTCTGATGTCTCCTGCTAATCCAAAAAGGCGATAAAAGGTAAAAACAATATCCAAAGTAAACCAGCTACCAACTCTCCAGGAGACACCAAAAAAAAAGAGGTGATTTCGTCAATATTGGCGGAAATCAGGGGCAGATACAATCCAGGCCAGGTGTTTCCAAAGGACACTTGTCATGCAGATTGATTCCAAGTCAATCGGAATCAATTCAAGCCCAGGGCAGACCCTGCTGGATTCGTGCGATGGATTCTGGCAAAACTAGACCATCGAGCCCAAGACGAGAGCAAAGGATCCAGCCGCAAGCGCTGCGGAAATGCTGCCAGCTCCCAGAGTCATGGCGCCGCCGGTCTGGGAGGGAGTTGCAGCTGCCGGAATTGGAGTCGACGAGGTCCTCGTCGCAGGGGTCGACGAAGGGGTCGAAGGGGTCGACGAAGGCGAGACTGCAAATGAGCTACTAGGCGTCACAGACGGAGAAGGAGTCGTGGTCGTGGCACGAACCACGGTCCTGGTGATTGTCGCCGTGGAGGTGATGGTCTGAGTGGTCTGAGTGGTCTGATCCTGACCGGCGACCAGCTCAGGCGCAGCGAGGAAGAAGAGTGCGGCAATTACTGCACCGAACTTCATCTTTGCTGAGGCTGAAATCGATTGCTTACGCGACAAGCGTGGTGTTCCAGGGAGAGAAAGCTCTGTTCAAGTATTCCCACGCGACAATAGACGCCTGTGGGATAACGACGGCAGGGTGCTGTGCTGCCTGGCGAAGATGACAAAGAGAGGCAAAGGAGCGAAAAGCCTTGATAAGGCTGGGTGTCCGTATACGCGCGCTTGCTGGAGGCTTTTGCGACAATGCAATATAGATGACAGCAAGGTGCCAGACAAAACCACAGGCTTAGGCCGGCAACAGACTGGAAAGGAGTCGGCGATGGAAGCGCAGAAACGAGCGTCGCAAGTTGGTCAGCGATGTAAGGAGCGTGGAGGGAGCACTGCTCGACAATGGACAGAAGGAACGACAGGGCCAGAGGTTGGCAGGGAGGTCGGTGGGAATCAGAACTGAAGAGGGAGCATGGGAATAAAAGAGCGCGGTGAGTCGCAGGGCTGACAGAGCTCGGCAAGCGACGTGTCGGGTACCATTCTGGCACCTGCAGCATCTCTCTTTTCGACTAGCACCAGGACAACACATGGCGTGGGAACAGATGGGTGGGGTGAGTTTTTTGCCCCTTGGTCTGCCTCGATTGGCTCTCTGGCGACAACCAGCCCTGGCTTCATCCATGGCGACAACCGTGGTGTCAGATGACTCGCCATCTCCAGACTACGGACTACGGGGCGAGGAGCCGTTTCCCTAGGCGCCAACAGGCCCGTCATCTTACTTTTAGCGGCCAGCTCGGCTTTTACTTCGCTGACCGGCGCGAATTACTGTCCCGGACTCCCTGGTTGGTGGTTGCAAACTGGACGTGTCAAGGATGGATGTGCTGTAATGATAATTTCCTCATGCGACAACACCCGCGTGATTTGCCGCAAACCCCTGGGGCAGGCGGCACCTGGATACCAACCTAGGCTAAGTGGCGACTCGCTGGCGAGGGTCCCGTAGGGTAAGGCAAGTGGACATGGCGAGCAGCTTCCCTTTTTTGATTTTTTTTTTCGTTCGCTTCTCCGTACTACCTGGAGGTATACTCTGTACGGCAGGCACCGGACCCGTGAGGAACCGAATTTCGTTGGATGCTGTCGGGATTTAGCTCAGGTAGCGCGGCACCAACAGCGCGCGTTCCTGGATGCGAGCGCCAAGTCATCCGTCCCCCGGTGCCAACTATTAGCTATCGATAGTCCGATAAAGCTGAGGCGTCATTTTGTTAGCGCCAGTCTGATCGCTGCACCTTGCATGCAAAACTCGCTGCAAATGCGATCCGTAGCATCTCCAGGGGGAGGAACGATGGCCTACGAGCCTACGAGGCAAGGAAAAAAAAAATGCCATGGAATTATTTTCCGCCAGAATGACCTGCTGCTCACCCGAGTACTCGCATCCGATCTGATCCACCGCCCGGTTCCCCCAGATCCATGGTAGGAGTGGCCAGGTCTTGGAGGCCCTGTCATTGGTCGAGATGACCCTGGCCCGTTTGGCAGTCCCGGTAGACTGAGTAATATTCCTATCCCCCAGATTGCCCACCTCTAGCCGATTACTCCTGGTGAGCCACTTACGAAAGAAATGAACGATGCAGAGTTATCAGTATTAGCCTATGGGAGTGTCAGGGACAACGGAGTTCCTGGTATGGAATAAGTAAGCAGCATGTGTTACGTATGGGCGACATTTAAAAATTCAGGAACAAACCAGATGGGAAGAACAATTTTTGCCTTGTTTTTGATCGTGTAACCATGGTAAGCAGGAAAAAAAATTAATTCTTTTTTGTCAGCGACGGTGTGTGCTGGCACCAGTTGCAGCTAGGTGCAAAACCTTTTCCGTCTCCACATACCGGGCCTCGGCTTTCGTCAGGCATTAACATTCACGCCTACGGCTATGCATGTCAGAAGTTCGCGCGCTCGTATCTAGAGTTCTAGACAGGTATGAAGTACTTGAGTAACTGTTGTTATTAAGCGATCGAGTAATTCAACTTCGAATCACATCACATGTTGGGTGCTGGTATCCGCGCCTCCCTCTGTCATTTATCTACTCAGTGAGGGTGTGAAATATTATTACTAGGGGTTAGTTATGAATGACAAGAATTACTAGTATGGCAAAGACTATGGGTAGGAAGCCCACGTGGAATGAAAATCCTAAAAGCTACTGAATATATATTTAGTAGGTGAGCCTGGGGGCCAAAAGTCCCTGATATAGCACACCTGAGGTATTTTTCTCTTCAGACCAGTCGAGCGAAGCAAGACTTGTAAGACTTGTGCGCACTAATAATCATCTAGTTTAAGGAGTAAGAAACTACAAAACTACTGCATCCTCTATCCATCTCATGAGACGTCTCTGGTTGAATTTTTTTAGAAGTGTAGGGCCATTGCGACAGTATTTGAGACAAGATCTGCTTATGCGGCGCTAGATCCTTCACACTAGTTTCAGCTCTCCCTCAGCCCCCTCTGTTGCACAATGTGCAGAATCTTTATGAAAGCAGTTTAGGCTCAACATGTGTAGAAGTGAAGGTGCAAGTGAGAGATTAAGTTTCATTCCTGTTGGCTTCCCTGGTGAATGGTTGGGCACAGTAGAGTAGGGACTTAAAGAAACAGTGAACCAACCCCATGTGAAATAGAGCTAAATGGCATCTGTTTAAATAGTCATTATTATTGGATCTTAAATAATCTAAGTTTATGCTGACATGACCTTTTTCTTTTTTCAAGTCACTGCTCTTATCCTATCAATGCTATGCTATCTTCTGTTTGGTTTCCCCTATCCTTGCAATTATATAAAGTTTTGGGTAGCCATTGCTTCATTATTTCCTGTCATGCCGTTGATCTGGTGTGAGCTAAGGTGGGCTGAGACTTGAGCCTCCTTGCTGTGCCCAGATTATTTTCAATTCATTTTATTTCAATATTACTGAAGTGAATGCGACATGATGGCAACTTAGAGTGATGAGTTAAAATGACACGTCCTCCCTCAATATTAATTCAGACATCACATACTATGTCCTCACATGACCAAGTGATAGGATGAAGAGGTCCTAGCTGTAATGCAGCCTGTTTGTGTAACAGGACTTCAAGCATAGAGGATGGCATTTACTGAATGATTTCTTGAAGTACAATGAGGGGTTTCCTGGAGAGGATACTAGCGGATAGCAAACTGCGCTATCCAGCAAGCATGTGATGCGAAGAGAACGAAACTAGTGGATGCACCTGACTTTGTATAGGGTTGGTACCATCAAGTTCTGTCGATAGTAAATGGAAGACAAACTGTAAAAGAATATTTTGATTACTTTCCTCTTTTCTCTGAGATGTGGAAGAAGTAGAGGTCCATATTACTCATCGACTTAAACTACAAAGGAAGAAAGCTAGAAATTCCGATATTCTGGTACAGAGAGCATGATAATGATTGCTTGGGCTGGTCTCCAAGGCAGGATCATGGGTCTGCGAAATGTCGACTGTTTTGACCCTCGACGAGTAGTTTCCCATAATGATAGTTCCTCAGAGCAGGACATAAGAAATCAAACAATGATCAACTGAAATCGTGTCGAGACATGACATTGGAAGATGTTCCGTTTGACTCTTCCTTTGAGCTTAGTGAGACCATTTGAAACTATGTACAATACATTTCAAATCTTCCTACCTGCCCAGTTGCATCCAATCCTCCACCGGCTTCGTCGTAATTAAAAAATTTAAATTGGCTCACGTTTGGGAGATGGTGCCTGACAAAAACCTCCCCCCTGGACCGACCGAATAATAGTATACAGAGATGCCTATCTTGGACCCATCATGACTTCCGAGGATTTCGAGATATGTTGCCTATTTTTCACTTTACCGACGCGCCGGATATTCTCTCGGGAGCATCATGGGAGTTCCGTGAACGCGACGCCAGGCTTCGTGGTAAGGGCCCTCCGTTCGGATGACACTGCCGATGGACATGAACAGACTGTTTCAATGAAGTTGCAGTTAGTCTAGAAGTAAAGACAATCAGTGCAAAAGGATTTATAATGAAATAGTCCATACCCAAAAGTGGCGCCCGATCCAAGCATGTACTTGCCCAGTGTACGCATGACACCGTTTGGCCCAGCACCATACTGGAAAATTGTGACAGTGCCTGGCGCAATCAATCGTCAGCATATGCCAATCCTGATGGGAATTGAACCTGTTATGCTAACATACCAATGATAAAGCCCATAATCATACCCACAGCTAGCAAGAGAAAGAAATTGACCAGTCAGTACGTTCTGTATCGTGCATGTAGAAAGAGATCTGAGAACCTACTTCCTCCCATCAAAGCACCCATTTTCACTGTTGGTAGTAGTTAGTTAGTATCTTGAAAATACCCTGAATCCCGTATACTATAAGAGAGCAGGTGAGACTTACTCTTGTCAAACATCGAAGGGCCATGCCCTGCTGGAGCTGCGACGACGGGCATTTTGAATGATTCGCAGTTGGTCCCAACTGCAGATCCTCGTTGAGAAGGAAGAAAGCGCACCCGCAGTGTAATGCGAGGTCTCGATCAAGAGCTGCAAATCAATGGGCTAGGCGCTGGAGCGAGAGAAGCCGAAAGCATGCCGTTGACCTCACTTGCTAACCAACTACGTATTTGGTGCAGCTGCCGGGAAGCACATCTGGCACGTCTCGCCTCCCGTAGTGCAGCGGAAGGACGGTCATGACGCTAGTCCATTCCAGGAATCCCTCAGAGCGCGAAGGGGCCCCAGACACGTGCCCGCGACTCGCTTACCTGGTCACGTGCCATGGTGTCCTGAGGCGGGCGCTGTGACGGGAAGAGAGCGGCGTGAGCAAAGGTGACGGTGACTGTGACAGTAACCTGTCCCTTCTCCTGCTGTGTCGGTCCAACCAGCCCATGGATCCCGATCTTGTTATCTGCTGAGTATCTCATCCAGTAAACATTCCTTCACGCATCCTTTATCGATCTCTGAAGTTGGTCCAAGACGTGTTTGGCAACCGGCCGTCTGGCTCGTGTTGCCTCTCCCTAGAAGGGTCGTCCGTCTGCTGCGGGCGGCAAAGGGCTTGCGGGAAAAGTCCCTTGTCAACTACATACATGTCAGCGCGTGAGGAAAACTCCGCACCAGATTCAAACTGAGAAGGTGAGCTCAAGCAGCCTATTCGGGTTTCCATCAAGCCCGTGGGATCCCATCTCCCCTGTCTGACAATTTGCGTGGTCAGCCGTCGCAAAACGCTAACTAAGCAACATCTATCAGGTCTTCTATCTGCAACGCCGGATAGTGCATCGCCCCCTTCGACGCAGATTCCTCGAGAACCATATGGTGACTGGAGACTGTTCAGATCGCTGCGCCTTCTCAATTTCGGCGCTATAACTTTTTTTCCCCCTGGCCATCGACCGGCCCCCCCCTGTTCTGCAGCCGCGCGGCAGAACTCCCTGACCTTCAGAATCCTCACCTACCAGAACCTGTCTCCTCATGACTGCGGTCGCTTCTCCGCCTAGCGTGCAATCGGGGCCTCGTCTAGGATGGTATGCTGCTGGTAAAGGAGGACAAGCGGCGCTGACTTCAATGAACGCGGATGACGTGTCCCGAATGTTCATGCCACGAAAAGGTGTCCAGAGATCGAATTCTTCTTCCTCGTTGGCGTCATCTACGTCGACATCGTTCACGTCTACTGTTTCGCACCACAGTAATGCTGGACAGAGCGCCAACGGCGATTCGACTACTTGGTCCTCGAAGAAAAAGCCTGGTCGGGGTCTGTGGCCCAGCTCGAAATCAGAGCCAGTCTCTGGTGTAACGAATGCTCGCTCCCAGGCTGTGTCAGCATCAACGTCATCCTCAGGAGGGCCTACGGCCTCGTCGGCCATGTCTGCCATTCATCAACCCTCGCCTATAGTCCCGTCTCATATGGGCCAGTCCGCTCAGCAGAATTGTATTCGTTCCGGTGGTGGCATTCCATCTAACGATCCACCCGCCATTCTCACTCTAGTCCCGCTCAACGGTACCTTTGAGAAGAAACAGATCACGGTTCCTTATTTCCCCGAAGTCTTACGGATTGGCCGACAGACGAATGCGAAGACTGTCCCAACGCCAGTGAATGGGTATTTTGACTCGAAGGTGCTCTCCAGACAGCATGCAGAAGTTTGGGCGGACCGAAGTGGGAAAATCTGGATTCGAGACGTCAAGTCCTCGAACGGCACCTTCGTCAATGGGCAGCGCCTCTCACCCGAGAATCGTGACTCGGAACCTCACGAGCTACGCGAAAACGACACGTTGGAGCTCGGAATCGATATCGTCAGTGAGGATCAAAAGTCGATCGTCCATCATAAGGTATCCGCGAAGGTCGAATATGCCGGGATCTACGGGGCAAGCCCAAATATTCTCGACCTGAATTTCGGAGATATTGATCCCACTTCTGGCGGTGGCCTCCTTCCCTCCCCTCTCAGCCAACCGCTTTCACACCTGCGTGGACGATCAAGCAGTTCATCAAGCAACCGCAGCGCCCAGAGCGCTGCTGGGAACCAGATGAATGCGCTCCATCAACAACGGCAAATGAACTACTGGCATGCTCCGATCACCATTGAACAAATTGTTAAGAGGCTTGCGGTACGTTCCTTAGGAGCAATATACGATAATATGGATTACTAACTAGCAAATTAGAGTGAGATGAAACAAGCTAAACAGCAGTCCCAAGATCTCCGTCAGACTGACGAGTTCTTGCACTCGCTGATTTCGCAAGATACTTCGGAGAAGGAGAAGCCTAGTAGCAAAATATCTGGGTCAGAGAATAATCCCTCCCGGCAGGTGAATGGGAGGCCTAAGATGCCACGGGTTGATCCCATCTCACGGTTCTCCGACCCTCCCGCACCTCCGCCTCAACAACCTCTACCTGAAAAGCCGGATGCACCGCGTCGTCAAAGCCAAGAGGCTCCCAATGCTCCTTTGAAGCGCTCTGACACAGAAAAGCCGACGAAGGTCGGAACGGCGAATTCTCCAGTCTCACGCGAATCGAGTCAGATTCTATCTCTCATCGAAGCTTTGTCTTCTGCAAAGAAGGAACTAGATGCTCAAGGCGCCCGCGTCAAGGAATTGGAAGATCTCTTACGCCAGGAACGCTCAGCTCGTGAGAGTGCGGAGGAGAGAGCCCGGAAACTCGAGGAGCACACTGCCAAAGATGCCAAAGATGCCAAAGATGGACAGCGCTCCAAAGTGGAGGCTGCCTTTGAACCACCACCCGTGGATCAAGCAGACAAGATTGTGGCAGAGGAGCCAAAGGCTGAGAAGGTCTCTGAAGTTAACGATGTCAAAGAACCTGTCGAGACGGCGCAATCTGAAGTGAAGGATGAGAAAACGTCTTTCCTCGAAGCTCATAGCCAGCAACTGCAGCAGCGTCTCGACTCGATGGTGATAGAGTTGGCGGAGATGAAACAGCAGGTTGAAATCTTCAAGCAACGAGCAGAGAAAGCTGAAGAAGAAACCGTCGAAGTACGGAAATCTCTTTCTGAGATGATTGAGACTTTGCGTCGCGAACGCGAGGCTGCGCAGGCCGCTGTTACGAAATCAAACGATGATCTTTCGCAGGATTCCCATGAACCTTCTACATCAGAGAAAGAGGTGACATCCTCCGATGGATCGGATTCTGTTGTTCAGTCTCAGCATGGTGTCAACCCGGCCAACATCAAGGAACTTGAGAACACGGCAACAGCACTTGCGACGAAAAGGCGTAGACACCATCTCCTGGAACAGTCTACTCCTTATGCGTCGATGCTTGGTGTCGTTCTTCTTGGTGTTGGTCTGATGGCTTACCTGAATGGATGGCAGAAGATAGACAAATAACTTGCTTTGTGGAACATACATCGTCATTGCCGATACCAGTGTCGCGACGACGGTTTCACGACTCCTGGTTTGTTATATTGAGAGAAGGAAATTCGGTGATAGAAGCCATTCCTGGCAGGATGTTCCTCTTATTTACATACCGCTCCTTTAGTTTTTAGTCCTTTGTGTGTCTTTTTTTTTGTTTTCTTTATTTTTTTTGCCTTGGGCATGGGATTTGTACGCAGGGTTTATCTGGGGTTTGGGTGTTTTTTCTTTTTTTTTCGTCCTCCCCTTTTTTCTGTAGCATTCGTTTCTTTCTACCTTGTTTTTCTTGTCTGCAATAGTCTTCTCTCTTGTCCTGTCAAGTTTCTCATTCCAGTCATGAACTTCTGGAATATGAGAACCGTCTCGTCCAGTCCAACCTTTGTCTTTTTTACCCCCAACGGGTTCAACATCTCCCTACTGCTGCATGGCATGCCATCTCATCGGACTGCGCGATTGTTTCAGCGATCTCGAGGCGTCTATTCTCAATCCGATGCAAGCCTCATCATCATTATCATTCATACTCATTCATGTCGAGGGTTTGTTTCCATTCTTCTGTCTCCTCACCCTTGCGTGTTCCTCCTGTTCCTGTTTCTGCTATTCTTAACCTAAACCTCTTGGTACGGATTGAGGCTGTGCTTGACGAGCCCCCCACCTGTTTTTTCTCGTCTTTTTTTTTGTGACCGAACTCGAACTGAAGCTAGTCTCGATTTTTTTTTGTCTTCCTTTTTTTTGTTTTTCTTTGTGTGCCACTGTGTGTGTATGTACATGACTGGGGGAAAAAATGGGTATTATAACATTAAGTAGCAAGCTATCAATATGACAACTAACAAGTGACAAGGATTTTTCCTTTACTTTCTTTTCCTTCCCTTTATTGATTAATCATTAAGTCTCTCTCTCGTTCTTTATCGTCATCCTCCCAATGTCTCTAAGTCTAGGAGACTAAATCATATCTATCGACACTTTCTAAGGATAAGTGGATATATTGGTAACAGCAGTCCTGATGAACACATCAGGAGTATCTCTTTTCCGGCGTATGAGAAAGAGAACGGTCGTAGTAAAAGTAAAGAAAAAGTGCGCACTTTGCGATCCTTTGTTTTTTGTTCCATCAGCTTGCTCGATCTGATCGGGAGCGGTATGGGTGACAGACTGGGTACACCAGCTCGAGGCGGACAGATCTGTTTGTTCTCTTCTGCTTCCTCTGCTCCTTCCACCGCGTTAGATGAAGGGGCAGATGTAAGAGATGTGTAAGCTCTAGGCGGAAAGCCCAAGCCTGAAATGAAAACACACGGTAAGAAGGTTGTCAAAAGGCCGACCTCCCGTGCGCTGGTATGCTCCGTTCTCGTACTGTCGCTCCACGCCGGTGGAAGAGTATTTTCGCATAGTGTGCGTACCCTCCTTTCCTCGGTTTCCAGTAGATAGGATCTACCGGATGATGATATATACGTCCTTTTTTTTCTTTGCTAGATATCCAGATCTTCGTCTTCACTTGAGATTCACAGCAATCTCGACCATATTGACCCATCGGGTTCGCGACTCGGGCAGTTCTTCGCCCGCACTTATCTGTCCCTTTTTACGCCTTCGTCTTCGCTTGTTCCTTGACTCTGTTGTCGTCTTGGATTCAACCGCAGGAGGATGAGTAGAAGGTTGTTGATCGGTGCTAGGTCCGGCTTCTTCCACATTCATCGCTGTATCCTCGTCGCCTTGCTGTTGCTGCTGCTGCTGCTGCTGCTGCTGCTGTTCTTGCGACGTCTGACTTTCCTTGGCTAATTCCTTCCTTTTCGCCTCCTCGTCTTCCACGATATCATCCACCACCAGCACACTCCCCGTCTTCACCTGAACCGCGTACTCTTCGCTTTTCTGCTCGAACCAGCGAGCGACACTCAACGCCTTTTCGATCGCTCTCCCCGTAGCCTTGATATATACCTTCTCCCGCTCCAGTTTCTCCTGGCTCTGCACCAGCAGAGCCCGTCTTTCCTTATCCGTCATTTTCTGGTTGTTGTTGCCATTGCTCCCTGTGACGGAAGCCGTGGCCCGTTTCTCGGCCTGTCGGAGTAGCTTCTGGACGCGTCTTGCCGCGCTCATGAACGGCGTGTTGGTCGAGACGTAGACGATTTTGGGCACAGAAGCCCCCGCGTAAGGAGAGGCGGCAGGAGGGTGAGGAATTGGACGTTTGTGAATGCGCGCATCTAGATCGATAATAACACCGTCAGTTCAAACAACTAGCCCACACAAAGAAAAAAATACCGAAGAAAGGTAATATTACATTTCGGCAACCTCAACATATCCTTATTCTTCCTCTCAAATTGCAGCCCCTCCGTCAAACTCTTCTTCTTGGCCTTCGCCATTTTCAGCCACGGAGAGCCGAAGCTTCTTCTGAGAAAGCGCCCTTCCTGCTGTTCTTAATAAATAAGACGTCACTGGTATGAAATTCCGTCTGGTGGAATTAATTTAAAGCGGCGACTTCCATTCAAATAGGCGCGAGTCAATCAAATAGCTGTCATGCCGTACTGAGGCAATGTGCTATCAGCTTACTTGGGTGTGGATGTTTGAAGGGTGGAGCAGACGGAGATTTGGCGGAGCTTCTTTTTTGCCGTCATAGCTGTTGCATATTGGGTTCGGTCCGACGGCTCTTATTGGCTCGCCGAACGCGGTGTATACTAACTACTATGCCCACGTCGATGATAACATCTGATGCTGCGTGCTTCGTAAACTACGTGGCAGAAAGGAAAAAAAAGATTGTCAATTTCGAATCTGAATAGCACAATGAGGTAGCACCTTATATTCAAGTTGAAATTGTTGTGTAGTATTGCGACACAGAAAAAAAAAGATAAGAAAATGAATATCCTCAACCCCGATCATGAAACAATATATCCCGCTTTCCTCTCCTAAACCCTCCCAACCGGTACACTTTGCGGTACGCACTCAATTCTAGAATACAGAAGCTTACAGGACACATCTTCCAATGCGCTCTTCACGGAGGCCAGAGAGGCCAGCGCATTTAGGCGACAAACTGTCTCGTCACAAAGCGACCACGGCCACCGTTCTTACCTCCATTCCTGTTCCCGGAGTTGCCATTGTTTCCATTCTGCTTCGAGGTGTTTCCATTGCCACTTGAGTTGGAATTGTTACCCGACTTGGAGTTGTTGCCACCATTTCCGGAGCTGGCCTGAGCACTGGTGGAAGCAGCTGCACTGCTAGCCGAGTTGGAGCTGGTGCCACTGTTTGCGTTGTTGTTGTTGTTGTTGCTCTGACCCTGACCGACGGTGAACTTGGTACAGTCGTCTTGGGCACCTCGTTGAGCAATCTAGCATGAATTAGTCGGAAAAATGTCGCCAATGGCAAAACTCGTACAGGAGACCTACAGGCATGAGAACAGGCTGGTGGTTGCTGGCAGAAGTCATGGTGCAGACCCGGTAGACACCAGCAGGCAACCCACCAGTGACGGCGGCACTCAAACCACCATTTCCATCACCAGCATCATTGATACCCTTGAAGAAGGCGAAAGTAGTTGGGTCCGGAGGCGTCGAAGGGTTGAGACTCCCGATATTTTGGATCGTAACATGAGTGTGACCGATAATTTGACCCTTGCTGTTAAGTGCCTGGGGAGCTGCGTAATACGTGGTATTAGCATTGGTGAAGGAGCCTGCCTGCAGGCCGTTAACCTGCAGGGTAACGTTGAAGTCCTGGTTTGCTGGGAGGTCTTGGCCCGTCTGGGGGTTCAAGATCACCGTCGAAATCATGTTCTCAGTGGAAGGAATATCTCCCATCACTGTTTGCACTATTAGCAGAGTTTCTTTCACACAAACTGGAGTCTGGCATACCAATTCCGTTACAGGATCCTCCCTTGATCTGTTGGCCATTGGTCAAGGTCTTCCCTTGACAGAAGTTGATGAAGTTGGCATTGTCGCTGCAAATCATTGTCAGATGGTTTCTTTCCAGTATTCTGCCAGGAATGGAGGAACATACGTTGCAGAGGGAGATTCGCCAGCTTCTGCGCCAGTCCCACTGAGGCCGTTATTTTGACTTCCCGTCTGAACCAGGTTGGGGTTAAGCGCCAAGTCGCTGTTGCTGTTGCCAGTGTTTCCAGTATTGCCCGTGTTGGTATTGGTGTTTCCGTTATTGGCATTGTTGGCATTGTTTCCGGTGTTTCCATTATTGCCGGTGTTGGTGTTACCATTGTTTCCATTCTTGTTGTTGCCGTTGTTGCCATTTCTGCCGGCAGCCAGTGCGCCATCCAAGACGGTGGCCGAGAGGGCAAGGGCAAACAATAACTTCTTGACGTACATGATGATCGAGGCTTGTCAAATGATTCAGAGGAGTTCCTGAATGCAAACGAAAGACAACGAAAATCCGACTTGCGGAGAGCGTAAATGAGAAGGTTGTAAAATGTACAGTTCAATTGACTGCAAGCCAAAATAAATCAGCAGAATACCGCGATCAACGTGGTGATTCTAGCTGCCAAAGGAGAACGAAAGCCTGCCAAGGGAGATTGGAAACGAAAAAAGAAAGGAATCCCTCGGACGCACAGCGACGAGCAGACACTGTTTTTTAGGAATGGAAAGAGAAAGAAAAAACCCAGGAACTCTACCGATGAGGATGGAGAAA
Organism: Rasamsonia emersonii CBS 393.64; assembly: GCF_000968595.1. Classification (NCBI taxonomy): domain Eukaryota; kingdom Fungi; phylum Ascomycota; class Eurotiomycetes; order Eurotiales; family Trichocomaceae; genus Rasamsonia; species Rasamsonia emersonii. Next base: position 43,695 of record NW_013563259.1, read on the forward strand.
AGAAGACCAGGAAGACGGGTCGTAGACTTGGTTCTTATGTGCCAAGAGATATCGCATTAAAATTAAATCGGGCCGCGGAGGATCGCATAAAGATGGACAGCGCCATTGTGGTGCGACTGAACTTGACGGTGGAACCGTTACAGGGTCAGGTCTGACCAGCCAGAAAAGAAGATCTGCAAGCAGGACGGGAGGGCGGTTTCTGGAGAAGGAGGAGTTTGGATGAAACTGCGACAAGCTGATGTTGGGGTTAGCGCCAAGATGCCCGAAAAGGGGAAGGATGACTTCTTACGAACAGCCTAAAGCGGTAGGGCGGAGGAGTCAGGGGTGTGACAAAAAGCGCCGCACGTTGGTTTGACCCTTCCCGAACCGTGTGCCAGCCCCACAGCCCGCCCAGACCATTTTATCCAAAAAGAGGAAGTGCCTACCCTGATAATATGTAGTCATATTATGGGATCCCTTGGAGTTCATGCAGCTGGATCCGCGACCTGCAATGGCGGTCAGAAATTTGCAGGTACCAGCACTTCCCAACCAACAGAACTCCATGCTTCGTAGCAGCATGAGAATATAGTTTTAAACCCGGTATCTCCGCGTCCCTGGAGCACGACGGTCTGCGCTCTTTTACCCTTGATATTGGTCATTATCAGATTAACTTGTCGTCCTTGTCTCAATCAGGGACAAATCGACAAGAAGTGATTTCAATCTTCCTACCTGGTATCACCGAGAATAAAGCCTTCCTTTTTTTTTTAGCCGCTTAGTCTCCAGTCTCCAGCCTCCTGCTTGGTTGAATGGCTTGATTCAGTTAAATTGTTGAAGATCTGATAACAGCCCCTGAGACTCGAGTCTGAGAATAGCGAGTCACTAGATGATTAGATTTGATATCAATCTAGGATGGAAACTAAGCCTCCAATTCCTAGATATGAATTAGCTTGATTCAGCAAGCGAAGTGGTAGGTCCGAGTACTTTGCATTTGTCAGTTCGCCTGTACTCCGTATACGGAGTATGCTGATCGAGGCTCGAGCCCTCGACCCACTTCGAGTCACTCCTCTTAGGGACATGGCTGTAGAAAGAGTGTCTCAACTGGTGTCTTGTATTATTGTAGGCACACCGCAGTTCGGCTGCTACTATACACAACCGACCTCAAACACCGGATATGGCCTTTTTTCCTTGTCAGAGCCGGCTACACCTGCTGTTCATAAACTTCAATCGCCAAATGTGGCACGAGCCAATAATGAGAACGAAACAGTCGTGGGTTATATTCCGCTTCTTTGGGACTCTGTCTGATCCTGTTTCCAAGTTAGAGGTGGACTTCGACACATTAACTCCGTACTTCATCTAGCACTGGGACAAGCGATGACACACCTGTAAGCGGAAACTGGATGATGACCCCTTGATTGAGTTGGCACTTGGAAATTGCTGTCAACACTGATCCATCCTGTTACAAAGTCCTGAGCAAATAGTTCTCGTCCTAGCCTCGTAGATGCTATCTATTTCGCTGAATATTGGAAAGTTGGTCTCCCGCGCACAAGAACCGGAATGATACCGACTGTGTTACCTTCTATGTGAGAATCCCAGTTCACAGAGGCCAACAAAATTTGGAAGTCAGCATGGAGCCAAGTAGGTACCCGCTATTGCCAACTGCACCCATTACATGCTCGCTTGAATTTGCAAATTTCTGCTTTGTTGACACTGCAAAACATAGGAAACATGCAGAAGTATAATGTCGGAATTTAACTCTGGTTATGCAACTGCACATCATCACAAAGCTCAGGGCTCAGCGGATCCTAGCATCCTAAACTGTTCCCAGTTTGTTTCACTGCTTGCATACGGAGTAAGAGAATGACACTTTGGTGCACCGTAAATTAAAAATGGAAATTATCACTAATATCAGGATCAGCAGGCAACATGATGGTTTGTGTCCAGCACTCTTTGTCCATACCACTCTCTACTCTCTGGAATGAAGGCCTTCGTTCCAGTTTCTCAGGAGAAAGGCTTTCTCAGAGGGCATCACAAAACTTGCTGCTTCCATTTCTTGGTTCAGACAACTGGCTCTCAATGTGTTGTTCTGTTTTGTCAAAGCAGATCACCTTCCTTTCCTTTGTGAGATGACTCCTTGTGAGATGACTCTAGAAGAGTCACGGCCACTTGCACTTACCCCTTTGAAGGATATGTGGCCGTTTTTCCCTTTTCTCCAAATACTTTACTAAAAAGATATTCCTTTCATTCTGCCTATTGAAATGAAGCGGCTGCTAGCTCTCAGAGCACCAGGATAAGCTAGAATGGAAACGGAACTTTCAAAGGTAACTTGCTGTAAAGTTTCCTCTGTCTGAAAAGCTAAATTATCTTCTTCTGTCGTCTCTTTTTCTTCTTTGCGTTACTTTGGTCGCACACATTCCAGATCTCGTTCCCGAGGAAGCGGTTCGGAGTGGACGAGGACTTTGTGCAGCGTTCTCGTACCTGCCGTCTAGGGGGAGCGGGCTGGAAGTCAACCTCGGAAGGAGAACTTACTCTCAAGAAAGATGCAGCCATGCCAAGCTTCATTCTCCAACTTCTGGAGATTGCTGAATCGCCATGTGCTTTCCAATGATATGGCCGGAAGCCAAATGCAATATTAATCCCTTCCCCCGTATCAGGACTGTACCTGCTGAATGCAACTAACCGGCATCTGCAGCATGCAGGAACTCGAGTTATGCAGAAGAACGCTTGCCCTATTCGGCGATGACAAGTTTACGATAACGCAACCTGTTTTCCAAGTCAGCCCCGACTTAGTCCGAAAGAACATCCCGGTAACAGGCAGCAATCACCTGCAGCCATGCCATATCTCCGGAGTAGTTTCCGAGTTGTTGCCAGGATATGTGATCCAACAGCCGCCAGCGACGATTGGACTGGGGAATCCACAAGCTTTTGCGTGAGACTAAAGGGTCCCTCACCCAAAGTTGGATCGAAGATCAACATATAGTATTAGATAACTGGCATCGACACGCAGATCTCGAGAACTGCTAAGACTCAACCTAGTGCTGGCACTGACTCATACAGAATTGAGAGTACTTCGTTTTGACGGGATCTTCAGCCGGTGTCTGGGCCCAATCGAGACGTCTACAAGGCTCTTCATTGTCTTTGTGCTACAGTACATGGTGTACCACGTCAGTACAGGGCCTGCATCGTTAGCGTCGTCATGATCCGCCAAGACTTGGGAATCATATTGCCCCGACGAGTCGACGATCCGTATGAGATCTATCATGCAATGCAGGTTGCCTTTGTGTCCAGCCGTCGCAGCGACACCGAGATCGTGAAGCGCGCACACGCGCATATGCAATGTTTCTGAGGCAACGTGCAGATCTCCAGACACGCGCCATGAAGAAGATCATTGATGATGAGAGGCTACTGCAACTGCAGGTTTTACAAGCTCCCCGGGTCGAATTCTAAGTTGAGTCGGACAATAGGTGCCATAGCGGTACTATACATACTCCGTATATCTAGGAGGTCAGTACCCGCGAAACTTGTTAAACCGACGGTCATTTGGAAAACCAAGGAGATCTGGATAAATTCGCTTTCAAGCTCACAAGCGGGTCCTGAATTGGGATGCACCAGGTCCAATTTTCGAGTTAGCTTGTCTCCCTTTATTTGCACAGGACCCATCCCAGTAGCTTCTTGCAGCCCTGCTGCCCTTTCCAGCCAGGTCGAATACGACAGGGGAATGGATCCTTCACAGTTTCTTCCTTTGTCAGATTGTGAGGCTAGAGTTCGAGCTCCATCAATAATTTGTCATCATAAATGGAACTGCAGGTGGCCGAATGAGGTAGTGACATCGATCAATTACTCGTCCATAAATAATCGCGCTCACCAGGGTGGCCCTTGGTCGTTTTTTGATCTATATGCTCGGAACCCCCTTGAATCAGACGGCGCGGTTGTCCAGAGCCTCTCACGATAAGATCATGCAGGGAAACAGGCGGCCGGATTCGAGGCGCTGGCCCAATCTTGAGATTTTAGCCTTTGGCGGCTACCCACTTCTCGATCTCCGATGCGTCTTTGCCACTGGCTGTACGGATCATCCTGTGCGAGTCCCAGAGTGTACTTGTATCGATCGTGTGGCGTGTGCATGGACGAAGGGGATGTGTAGGCGACAGATGCAAGGGTGGTTGTCAGTGCCACTGGACAGGTCTTCCCCTCTCCTGGAGACCCGACAGGTTAAGGCTGAGGTGGGCGAACGCAGCCAATGAGCGTGCGGAAATGGACATCCTGGGCAGGCCATGTCCCCGGCGAGCGGACTCCGGTTGACGGGTACGAAAGCTGGCACTGCAGCAGCAGCTTGACGGCTGCATCGTAGGCGAGCAGAAGAATACTCCGTTTAGCGTGCCGCGGAAGCCAGGCGCAGTGCCTAGCGTGGAGCCCGGCAAGCTCTGGCGAAGGTCCAAGGCCCATGATGCCGGTGCCTGCTGCGTCGCCGGCAGTCACTAGAGCCGCTGCCTGCCCAATCGGCGTGCACGCGGCTCCCCTGCCAGACTGTCGCTTCTGCAGACGCGTTCTCGATCACAACCCGGCCCGTTGACGACGCCGACCGGGCAGGCATTCCTGCGCAGATCCTTCCTGCGTCTCCGAGAGCTTAGAAGTTAGAACGCCTGAAGTCTGGACTGAGGCAGTTCAGGCGCCGACTCAGGCTCACTTGGCGTCGGCTCACTGTTTACGCTACTGACTGCTTCCCCGTGTTGCCGCGGACTCGTCCCGCCGCATGGACCACGCGGTTCCAAAAACCTGACCGGACAGGAGCAATAATATTAAGTTATTAAGCTCGATCAGGCCGGATAGTAACGGTCCCGATAATAACTACGCCTCTCCACCCCTTCGAGTTGTAAACATCACTCCCTCTCCGGGTGGTTTGCTTGCTCAGCTGGCCCTGACAGAGTCCTGATCCCCCCTCCTCTGTCCAGGGCTGACTGCCTTCGTTCGCTTGCATGTGCTCTGTCTTTTTGGTCCTGCAGTTCTGACTTCGACGACACTGACCAGATCTTGGTTGTTTCCCCTCGTGTTGTTGATTGGGTTCTTGCAATATTGGCTCAGGGCGGCGACTCGTTTACACAACTCTGATACTCGTTCTTGGTCTGGCATTGGCTTTCCTGCCTGTGAGATCCATTCGAACAATTTTCTCCCCAGAGCAGACGGGAAAGACAGGCAGAGGATCGGCATCAGGAGTTATCCGGGGGAAACTGGCGAGAAGATATCAAGAGACCAACCAGCGTCCTCCAGATGCAAACCTCCGATAACCACGATAACTGAACCCCACGTCAGACGTCAACAAACCTGGCACACGTCCTTCCTTACTCGACCGCCCAAGCAGTGTCCATCTTTTTAACGCTCGCTTTACTTTCTGCCACCTTCGCTTCTTCTCGACCTCCCCCCTCGCCCTCAGTCATCCTCACTCGCTGCATTTCATCCGTCCTGACTCGCACCCTGGGTCGATATTGTTTACTTCTTTCCTGCCACCATGACTGGCCATTCTTCCAAGAAGCCAGCTCGCGGACAGGGCCTGGAGCACTCGGATGGCTCTGCTCTGCCCTTAATCTTGGAGCATTACCTCACCTACCCCGGAACTTATGAGATCCCACTCCGCACCATGTACACTCTGAATTGTGCATCTCGCTCGCTTATGGCTCAGTCTACCACTCCGACTACGTTCCAGGACTCTGCATTCGCACGTGGCAATACACAGACGTCCTCGAACCTCCCACCATCGGACCCTGCTGCCCAGTTTAGGGCGCAGTTGATGGCGCTGATCGCGCGATTGCCCACCCAGCCGTGCTCCCTCCCCACAGCTTTTACCACCTCATTCATCCGCCGATGTTTCACCCCTCAGTTGGAGGAGGTTGATTTCCCTCAGGCCCTTACCGCGCTTGACTACCTCAAGGATCTAGAGATGCGCCGTCAGAAGGAGGTTGCTGAGGCCTTTGAGCGGCTGGATTTTCAGCGTGGCAATCTGGATCAGAAAGAAGAATTGCGGAAGAAATACCCTGGCGTTGTTCGCTGGATTGAGTCTGTTGAGGACAAAGAGCGTAAGGTGCAAGCACTGTATACCCATGTCTACGTGGGCTTGCGTCGCTGGGTAAGTGACAACGCTTCCAATCTTAAATGACTGAATATCTGACAGTCCATAGATTCTGATCAATGAGATGATGTTGGAGCCTTTTAACAAAGCGAATTGTCTTGCGATGCTTAATACTCTCTTTCCCCCAGTGACTGCAACCACCGCGCAGCCTACCCCCTACCTGACTCCCACCATCCTTCAGTCTCAACGGGATGGATTCTGGCGCTATATCACGGGTGTCGAGGTCAATGGCAAGAAAATTCTAAATACGGTGATGCAGCAAGGAGCCCGTGAGGGGGAGGAAACCGCCTGGCCAGCGGTCCGCGAGACCCTGGACAAGTACCTCCGAGCGGCCAATGATCTCATCGACGAATGTCAAGATGTCAAAGCCCGGGACACACTGGAAGAATCCCACGGCTGGGGTCACAAGAGGAAGGTTGACTCGGGCATCAGTTTTGGTTCGTCCGATGGACGTCTATCCCCGAGTAATCGCAGCGACGGAGGTTCTATGGAGAAACCTCTTCCGCCGTGGCCCGAAGTCAACCCTCCCAAGTCCGGCGGTTCTACCCTGGAGAGGATTGCCAAGGAGATCCGCAAGATGCGTTCACGAGCTGATATCCAAGAGAATTCTTCCAAGGGCAAGAATAAGGCGAAGAGCATTTCCAAGAAGATGAAGTCCTCTGGAGCTCTTGGCATCGGGCGCGGGAATTCCTCTAGCTCCAACGAGGATACTATGTTTGACATCGAGGAATTCAAGCGCAAGAGACTGATCTGGGAAGCCAACCAGAGAAAGAAAGAACAGCAAGAGAAGCAAGCGAGTCACATGGCTCACTGAGGCGACTCTGCGCTAAGAATTTTGCAATCTACATTCACTGACTGTGTGAACGACTGGAACGGGCCTACTGCTTGGAATGCATTGCATTTTGTGAAAGGATACGGAGTTCTGGTTTGTTTTGTATGGTGATCCTGGGTTACTGTGGACCGGATTGCATGGTTTGACAAGGGGAGTTTGGTGTATCGTGGAACCTTTTTTTTTCTTTTTTCTTTTTTTTTTTTGTAAACGACACGGAAACTGGCGTGAGCCGGATGGATATGACTGTTTATGAAAAGGACCCTGTTACTTCTATGACCATGGGGCTATGTACAGTGTGGAAAAGAGCCCATGTGTAACCAGTGTTTGCATCTCGGAGGAGTTGTGCATAGCGTGGGTGGGCATCAGGAATCGAACCCCCAAGCTCCAAAAGTTTGTGATTACAAGTGTTTAGAAAACCAATTGACAGGAAAAGGAATGAGGAGAAACTGTGAAGTAGATATTACTTGACCTTCAATCCTCTATTTTGAAGCTTTTCTTGTACTGTACTGTTTAGACAACGACAATACACCAACTAGCAGTAAAAAATTTAAATAGTGGTTGAACTAGACTCGAGTGGACGATTGTCTTTTCTATGAGAGCTGAAAAGCTAATAATCGATATCACCAGAGGAAGACAGCTATTAGCTGAGTGACACTTGATTAACTTTACCTTGTAGCTTGCTGTGATGCCTAAGGGGTGAATCGGTCGCCAAGGGCAAAGCACCTAGGCGTCTGATAACACATTAATCCTCGCGTCAGGATATGATTTTGCTGCGCAATTCACTTGAAGATCAGTACAGAAATTTGTTGCTGCGTCATATAACAAAAATAGTGATCTCTAAAAGCTAAGAGTTTTCTGATTCTTACTAGGTACCTAAAGTTGTATAGATACCAAAGACACGGCGGGCGGGAAAGGGTCCTAGCCAATAGGAACGCCGAACGCGATCGAGCTACCCGTCCGACTTTAGCGTCACTGTAATCGATAGTTGTCCAGACCAGCTGTCTCACACTGCGGTGTTGGCCAGTTCTGGTACGGCACTGTGATTTGGAGGCTCTGTTTCTTTTTTTTGCAGCTCATTTATTGTTCCATTCCATAACTTGCGCATTTTCTATTGTTCTCGATCTTCGAGTTTCTTTCGCAATATGCGCGATCACTCATTCGTCGCGCCTGCATGAGCTTTGGGCTACATCCCTAACCTACAGGAGGTAGTACTCTGGAACGGCTTGCCATTGTCCAGAGTGCAACTGGCCGCCCGGACTGGCCAGTCTGTCATTTTCGCTCTTTTCGATTTTTGGGGCCACAAAGCAGCTTTGCCTTGCTGGTCCGTCTTTGAAGGCAAGAAAGATGGGCTTCATCAAACATGCAACCCCCTCCTGGCATGTGACTGCCTCGGGCATTATCACAGCCCTGCTGCTCCTGCTTCCTCTCCATGTTTGCGCAGGACCGTCCGTCAATGTGGCTCTACAAGCTTCCTTTAACGCTGGACCGTATCTCTTGGAGCTTCTGTGAGTTTGGCAGTCACCTGCGGCGAAGCGCTTAGTCTATCGAGCAGGAGCTAACAGTGTTCATACCTCAATTAGAGAGACTGCCGCAGGAGAAAACTCGACTGCCTATTTCCCGCTTCTGGACCGTATTTCCGAAGGTGTCTTCGAGGATGCAGTAACGGAGAAACAGCTTTACGATCGGTTCTTGAAGGTCGTGCGCGAAGATGGACATCTGGCGGACGAGGAAAGTCTTTCCTCTTTCAAGTTCGCTCTCGCGATTCGATCAGCGGCGCCGAGGATTGAGGCACATTACCAGTACTATAATACTTCCGTGCAGTACTCGCTGGGGACGGCTCAAGATGCTGCTTGTCAAGTGTGGGTGCACATGGATGGGAAGCAGTATTGTTCCTCGGCCTTGGAGCGAGCTCAGCAGGACGTCGCGGGGGAACTGTGAGCGATCCTCTTTAAAATTCTACATCACCGGAAATTCCACGCTAATCTTGCGATCGCAGCAATCCCCGAGAGTTGCCCTTTGATCGGACCTTTGGAGACCTATCCGCACCGCCGGCCGTTCTTTACGCTGACGTTGCTTCCCCCGTCTTCGGTGAATTCCACCAGAAGCTGAGTGCTTTGGCAAAGGAAGGCCAGGTTTCGTATCGCGTCCGATACAGGCCCCCTCAGCACGAAGACCCCCGGCCCGTGTTTGTGACTGGTTACGGTGTCGAGCTGGCTCTGAAACGTACAGACTATATTGTGATTGATGACCGTCAGGCCGAAGCGAAGGACGAAAAAGATCCTAAGCGGACAAAAGTTACAACACCGGACACAGATGACTTGGAAGATGACTCTCCAGCGGATTTGAAGCCTTTATCATCCTCGGAGGTAGACAGATTGGGATTGAACTCTGCTAGTTTCGTCATGGACAGTGCTGAGCCCTTCGACACTCTCCTGAAACTGACCCGGGATTTCCCAAAGTATTCCTCGTCCATCGCTGATTACAATGCGACGGACAAGTTTTTGAAAGAATACCATGGGAACCGCGCAGCTGGGTTTCCCGCAGGCCGTAAAATCTTTTGGATAAATGGCATTCAGATCGACCCCAGGCAGATCGATGCATACTCGTTGCTGGAGCATCTTCGGCGCGAGAGAAAGCTGATAGCCGACTTCAAGAAGCTGGGATTATCTGCCTCAGAGGCAGTGGACCTCCTTTCTCATCGTGCTCTGGCAGAAGTGCAGGCAAACAACGAACCACAACGCTATGATTGGCGTGACGATATTGAAGGTGGAGTCGTCATCATCTGGATGAATAATCTCGAGAAGGATAAGAGATATGAAGATTGGCCCACTAGTATCATGGCGGTAGGATTCATCCCTATTCTATGTCAATTGAGCCTCTTGCTGACTTTACCAGCTCCTACAACGCACATTCCCTGGTCAGCTTCCAAGCGTTCGGCGAGATATCTTTAACGTCATCGTCCCCATTGATCTAGCCAGTGAGGCCGACGTTCTCTTGCTTGTCAACTACATCCAGACATTCATTAAGCGAGGGGTCCCTGTGAGGTTTGGATTGGTGCCTATTGTTCACTCCCACGATTCTACTTCTCAGGCCAAGGTCGCTCATCACCTGCATGAAACCTATGGACTAGCAACCCTCCTGAAATACTTTGAGGAGGTAAGAATTTTCCTTCATGCTCGGGCTTGCCACCCGTTTTGCCATGGCCATTGCTAATTATGTGTAGGCTTTGTCTAAGAAGAAGATCGCATCAGCGGACAAGTCAGCCTTTCAAGCTGCGGTGGCAGATCGGCCAGTCCGATCCGGTCGACAGTCTCTGACATTTGAAGAAGTCTTGCAATCCAAAGAGCTTGACGATGTCGTTCTGCGGACTGCCAAGTACCTCAAACGGCTAGACATGGAAGGGCCATCCCCGCCTTCTTTGGTCAATGGTGTTGTTTTGACTCGTAATGAAAACTGGTTACAGGAGATGCCTATGCGACTTAATAGGGACCTACAACTTCTTCAGCAGGGTGTCCTGGAAGAGGTCTTCCAAGAAGACACTTGGCTGCCAAGCTACTTCCTGTTTCAAGCTGCTGAAAGCCGAAATGAATGGATAATACCCGAGGATGCGAGCAATGTTCGGATAGTGGACCTTCCTCAAGTCGCTGATTCTCGCCAAGACGTTATGAATAATCTTCTACGTGTCGCCTCAGGTGAAGGCCATGCCACGAACAACGTTCACCTTGTCGTCATTGGAGACTTCAATACCGAGCGTGGCCTCGAGCTGCTTACCACTGCCCTTAAACTGCATCAATCTCATGGCGAGGTCGAAGTTATTCCCCTTCACAATCCAGACGTCGAAAAACCTTCCTCTGGCATTTCATCTCTGCTCTACCAGGTCCTTACGAGGGCAGATAGGACCGATATCTCTGAGTTGCTGACTGAGATCGAATCGTTAAAGTCTTCGGAGTCGACTGCTGAAGAACCTGCATACTGGACAGAGGCCAAGCCAATAGTTGAAGATTTTGGCTTCGTTCCTGGTAGTCGTGGTGTTGTTCTGAATGGAAGGGCAGTCGGGCCTCTGCCGTCTAATGTCAGCCTTTCTGAGAAAGACTTCGAGCAGCTCTTGTCTTACGAGCGGTCGAAGCGACTTGAGCCCGTCTCAGAGGCCCTCAAAGCTCTCAAACTGGAATCGAAGATTCCAGACACCCTAAGTTTTGCTAAGTTGACATCCCTTGTTGCTTTGTCCACAATCCCAGACGTCCCTGAAGGTCTCTTTGAGTCAACCTCGAAGCTGCGTCAGAATATTTTCAAGAATTGGAATGACACTCACTCCGCCATAACCGTTTCTAATTCTGACGATCCCACGATCAGTATTGTTGCAACTGTTGACCCTACAGCGGAGTTGTCACAGAGATGGGTTCCGATCCTCAAAACTCTCTCGAAGCTAGCCGGGGTCAATGTCAAGATCTTCCTCAGCCCGCGAGATCACATCCAAGAGCTCCCAATAAAGCGGTTTTATCGCCATGTCCTGGAACCTGAACCATCCTTTGATGAGGAGGGCTCTCTCATTCGCCCCGGGGCATCTTTCTCTGGGCTCCCTAAGGAAGCACTCTTTACCTTAGGCATGGATGTTCCTTCCTCCTGGCTCGTTGCACCTAAAGAATCGATCCATGACCTGGACAACATCAAGTTGAGTTCGCTAAAGGAAGGCACAAATATCGATGCCATTTACGCTCTTGAACATATCCTGATCGAGGGCCACTCTCGGGATACGACGACCAACTCGCCACCCAGAGGCGTCCAACTACTTCTTGGAACCGACAAAGACCCCCATTTTGCTGACACGATCATCATGGCTAACTTGGGCTACTTCCAATTCAAGGCCCAGCCGGGCTTCTGGAAGATCGAACTCAAACCAGGACGCAGCCAACGCATTTTCAACCTCGACAGTGTCGGTGGCATGGGGTATATTCCACAACCAGGCGACGAGAACAATGAAGTTGCATTGCTGTCCTTCCAGGGAAAGACTCTCTTCCCTCGACTCTCCCGAAAGCCGGGTCACGAAAACGAAGACGTGTTGGAGACGGGCGCAAAGCCAGGTTCGGCCATGGACTATGTCTCTAAGGGATTGAATTTCGCATCCGGCATACTCTCCAACGTGGGAATCGGTCCGAAGAGTGGGACTGCTGAAAAACACGCGGACATCAATATCTTTTCCGTCGCCAGCGGCCACCTTTACGAACGAATGCTGAATATCATGATGGTGTCTGTCATGAAGCATACTAAGCATACCGTGAAATTCTGGTTCATTGAGCAGTTTTTGTCACCATCGTTTAAGTCTTTCTTGCCACATCTGGCAAAAGAATACGGATTCTCGTACGAAATGGTCACCTACAAGTGGCCACATTGGTTGCGAGGTCAGAAAGAGAAGCAGCGTGAGATTTGGGGTTACAAGATCCTATTCCTGGACGTGCTCTTCCCATTATCGCTTGACAAGGTGATCTTCGTCGACGCCGACCAGATTGTCCGCACGGACATGTACGATCTGGTGAGCCTG